>NC_066870.1:9997739-10125780 GCF_022985175.1 Labeo rohita
GCTGTTGTCATGGCAACGTGTCAAACTTTAACATTTGTTTCCTGTGTTTTTGGGCCACTTAATAAGCTTAGATTTTCATGAAACTCAACACATACATCAGTGTTAATGATAGTTAGACACTGGCAAAGGCTCATAAATGGGCGTGGAGGAGGCGCTCTATAGCGCCACCTTTTGTCAAAAGTTGGGGAGTTAGTTTGAGCTACGGACACCAAACTCGGTATGTATATTGTTCTCATCAAGCCGGACAACTTTCTAATTTACATCCATTAGCTGCGACCAACAGGAAGTCTGCTATTTTGATTTGAATGTGGATTTTTGGAAAAATATAGCTGTGAATGAATGAATACTACTCCTACAAAAAACAATGAATTTACACCAAACTTTGTCAACACGATGCCAACATACTGAAGATGTTAAATTGTGAGCGGATTTGGGATATCTTCAATGGTTGATTTATGGTGAATTATTAAATTAGCAGTAAAAAACATAACTATAACTTTAAAATGCAGCAACGAAACGCTTCAAAATTTTTTACATACATAGAACTAGTCACTCTGAGTAATAAATGCTTACTTCCATCGATATAAAATACTCTACAAAAAATAGAAAATTAAAAGACTATTAAACTCTCTCACTCTAACTCTGTGTATGGGGGAGGGGTGGTTTGTGCCTGAGTGCTTGTGTGTATGTGTGTGCGTGAGACAGAGAGAGAGAGAGAGAGAGAGAGAGAGAGACAGAGTGCATTTACAGTGCATTATGCTAAATCTTCACAACTTTTTACATATGGAAAAACAAGTCATTGTTAGGAAATATGTTTATCATGTTTTCAGAGACTGCAAAAAGATTTAAAATATCACAGATGTAAACTGGCAGATGAAGACTGTTTTGCTTTTAGCGTTTTGCTTTTAACCCTTTCATTGCTGTAACCCTTCAATCCAAACTGCCACAGGGTCACTGTCAATGCATGTGCCCGCCGGGCACCATTTTTCTGATGGCACCAGCGTTGCGGATGCGCTGGCGGCGAGGGCCCGCTCATCGCTGCTTGCAGCTATATTTGTCATTGAACTTACATCCAACGAAATTATGTATTCCAACATATCAAGCCACAGTGGAAAAGACAGGCGACAATACAAGACAATAATAATAAATAATAATAAATTACACCGTGCTAAGTGAATAAAGTGCTCAAAATCATCCCATGAATGGTTCTTCTCATATATCAAGAATGTTTTTTAAGTTCGGCGTTCAGTATGGTTATGGCTTTAGGATAAAAACTGTTCATGAATCTTGTAGTGCGGGTCTTGATAGCTTGTTTACCATGTTTGTAACATTTCCCAGATGGCAACCGTTCGAATAAATGATGTGCAGGGTGGTATGAGTCCTTCAGGATATTGTGTATTTTCTGCAGGCAACGAGAGGTAAATATGTTTTCCAAGGTAGGTAGCTGTTGTTTTGCGATGATGTTCTGTGCAGTCTTTATAACTCTCTGCAGAGCCTTTTTATCAGCTGCAGTGCTGCTTCCATACCATACCAGCATACCATATGTAAGGATACTCTCAATAGAGCAACTGTAGAATGACACTAGGAGCCGTTGTGGCAGGTTTACCTTCCTGAGCATTCTTAGGAAGTATAGCCGCTTCTGCGCCTTCTTAACCAGCGCCATGATATTTTTCGTCCATAAGAGATCCTCTGAGATGTATGTGCCCAGAAATTTAAAACAGGACACTCTCTCCACCATCTCCTCATTGATATACAAAGGTGTATGTACGTCCTGGTTCCTCCTGAAATCAATAATAAGTTATTTTGTTTTCTTGATATTCAGGGTCAGATTGTTCTCTGTACACCACACCATCAGCCTCTTTATCTCCTCTCTATAGGCAGACTTATCACCACCTGTGATCAGCCCCACCACAGTCGTATCATCCACGAATTTGATAATGATATTAGCATTATACGATGGTATACAATCGTATGAATACAGAGAATAGAGAAATGGGCTTAGCAAACATCCTTGAGGAACTCCTGTGCTGATTGTCAGAGTTGAGGAATTATGTGGGCCCATTCTCACGGACTGCGGTCGCTCTGTCAGGAAATCTTTGATCCACAGGCAGATGTTATGCTGAAGGCCAAGATCAGACATCTTGGTGAACAATCTGTTTGGTAGAACAGTATTAAAAGCAGAACTGAAGTCCAAGAACAGCAGCCGTGCATACGATCCTTGGTGTTCTAGATGGCACAGTACAGTGTGGAGGACAGCGGAGATAGCATCATCTGTTGACCTGTTGGCCCTGTATGCATACTGATCAGGGTCCAGGGTTGGTGACAGATCAGCCTTGATGCGATGCAGAACCAATCTTTCCAGGGATTTCATGATTACAGATGTCAGTGCAATGGGTCTGAAATCATTAGGTGATGTAATGGCAGCATGCTTTGGCACTGGCACTATTATGGATGTCTTCAGGCAAGTTGGAACAGTGCACTTCAACAGAGAAAGGTTGAATATATTTGTAAATACCTCACCCAGCTCTGCAGCACAGTCTCTGAGGACGCGCCCCGGGATGCCATCTGGACCAGCTGCTTTCCGTGTATTGATTTTGCACAAGGTTCTTATCACCTCAGCAGGCTGAATAACAAATCATCAACACATCTCTCCTCACAGGCACTTTCCCCACTGCATTCAAGCAGGCTCGGGTAACCCCACTGCTCAAAAAACCTACATTAAACACTTCACTTATAGATAACTATAGACCAATCTCTCTCCTTCCATTCATAGCAAAAACACTTGAACGAGTCGTCTTTAACCAGGTATCGCCACTGGGGTTCCTCAGGGATCAGTTCTTGGACCCCTCCTCTTCTCCATTTACACTACATCACTGGGGCCCATCATACAGGCACATGGCTTCTCTTACCACTGCTATGCTGATGACACGCAGCTCTTTCTTTCATTTCAACCAGATGATCCAACAGTAGCTGCACGGATCTCAGGCTGCTTGGCGGACATCTCGGAGTGGATGAAAGAACATCATCTACAGCTCAACTTGGCAAAGACTGAGCTCCTTATTTTCCCTGCCACTCCGACCCTACAACATGATTTTACCATCAACTTAGGTACTTTAACAATTACCCCATCAAGTTCTGCCAGAAATCTTGGTGTTATCTTTGATGACCAGCTGACTTTCAAAGACCACATTGCTAAAACTGCTCGATCTTGCAGGTTTGCCCTACACAACATCAGAAAGATCAGGCCCTTTCTAACAGAGCAGGCCACACAACTTCTTGTCCAGGCCCTGGTCATCTCCAGGCTGGACTACTGCAATGCTCTTCTAGCCGGTCTTCCCTCATGCACAATCAAACCTTTACAAATGGTCTTCAACGAGCCCAAAAGGGCCCATGTCACACCTCTCTTCATCACCCTGCACTGGCTCCCAATTGCAGCTCGCATCAAATTCAAGACACTGATGCTTGCTTATAGAACAACCACAGGCTCGGTGCCCGCCTACCTCCACTCACTGCTACCAATCTACACTCCCTCCAGAACTCTGAGATCCGCCAGTGAGCGACGCCTCATTGTACCATCACAAAGAGGCACAAAATCACTTTCCAGAACATTCTCTTACACCGTTCCTGGCTGGTGGAATGATCTTCCCACCGCTATCCGGAATGCCAACTCCCTAACAACTTTCAAGCAACTGCTGAAAACCCATCTCTTTCGACACTACTTGACTTAAAAAAAAAAAAAAAATTCCTTTTCTACTCTTTTCCCTTTCTAGCTTGTACTTAATTGAACAATGCCTGTTATATGGTATTTTGAGCACTTCGTAGGTATGTATTCCCCACCTGTAAGTCGCTTTGGATAAAAGTGTCTGCTAAATGAATAAATGTAAATGTAAATGTAAACAAATGTCTGACTGTTTGCAGCAGAAGCTTGGCTGATAGTAGTCCCAGATCTCTTCACTTCAAAACGGCTGAAGAACTGGTTAAGCTTCTCTGCCTCTGTAGCGCTGCTGTTGGTTAGGCTACTACTGTTGTTCTGTCCAGTGATGTGACGAATCCCCTGCCATGCCCGACGGGGGTCCGAGTTGTTGAAATGATTCTCGATTTCTGCTTGTAGGCTACTTTTGCATCTCTGATGCCCTTTTTTAGGTTCATCCTAGCTGTGCTGTACTGCTGCATGTCACCAGACCAGAAAGCAAAGTTACGAGCTTTCAGCAGGAGTTTTACATTCTTGGTCATCCATGGTTTACTGTTAGGAAAAACACGAATCCGTTTAATGATAGTTACATTATCTATGCAACATTTAATGTAAAATAGCACAGATGATGTATAGGTGTCAATGTTATCATCAAGAAATACAGTCCAGTCAGTGCTGCTGAAAATTGCAACTTCTCAGATGACCCTTCTGGCCACATTTGTATCGTTTTAACAGATGGTTTGACCCTATTTATCAGCGATTTATATGCTGGAGTCAAAAACAGTGAAATGTGGTCAGACAGTCCTAGATGGAAGAGAGGTGATACCGTATATCCATGCTTGATGTTACTGTAAAAATGATCAAGTATATTTTTTCCTCTCGTTGGACACTTGACATGTTGATGAAATTTTGGGAGGACAGTCTTTAAATTTGCTTTGTTGAAATCACCAGCTATTATAAAAACTCAGTCTGGATGAGCCTGTTGTTGTTTACTAATGGCAGTTAGCAAGTAGCTTAAAGCTGTTGTGATATTAGCATCCAGAGGAATATAAACAGCAGTAATTACAATAACTGTAAATTCTCGCGGTAAATAGAAAGGGCGACATCTTACTGATAAATATTCCACGTCCGGGGAGCAGTAGGTGTCAGTGATTACAGCGTTCGTGCACCAGCTGTTATTAGTGTAAACACATAGCCCCCCTCCTCTGCTCTTACCGGAGTCTGAAGTCCTGTCAGCCCGGTGTGCTACGCGGCCTGTTAGCCAAATAGCCTCTTCTGGGATAGATGGATTTAGCCAAGTCTCCGTAATTACAAAAACACAACAGTTCTGGACGGATTTCTGTGTGGATGTAATAAGTTCCAGCTCTTCGATTTTGTTGGTAAGTGATCTTATATTTGTAACGAAGAGGCTCGGCAGTGGAGGCTTGTGTGGATTTCTGCCTAGCCTGGTTCGTATTCCAGCTCTGCAGCCTCGCTTCTGTTTCCTCTCTCTGCGCCGTCTTCATTGCTTCCCGGCTGGGAGAGTAATCCACGGAGACCCCGGCGGTCTGACAAGCTCCGGTGGTATGTTGTGTATAGAGTCTTCCTGATTAAAAATACAGTCTACAGGCATAAGACCAATGACGATCAATTCGTGACGACTGTATTTCTGTGCATATGCTTGTGCATGCGTCACACTCAGTGAAACATAAACTACCAATAAACTATACAGGAAAAGCCGATACGTGGTGTGCTGAGCCACTGCGTGTGCACGCGCCGCCGCCATCTTGGACTCCCCAACATGTATTGTTAACTGTTAGGTTTAAAGTTCAAATTTATTTCTAAAGCACTGAATAAAACAATGTTGACCATAGTTCTGTACAAACTGTAACACAATGAGCAAAATAAAACATTATAATTGTTAATTGTAACACAGTCTGTAAAAGGGAAAGAAGGAGGCAGGAACCGGCGAACATTTAAACAAACACAAAAGTAAAGTGGCAGCCCCGGAAAACTGCCGCATGCAAAACACAAATTGAAGTCCAGGCCTGGTTCTCTCTCATCTTCCACTGTTGTCGCTCCTCCTTTTATCCTTCCGGAGCTCCTCCGCAGGACTCGAGACTGGTGAGTGGCACAAGTGTTGCTCATTATCATTTATACTCCACCGGCCTCGTTCCATTCCCATGGCTCTCGGCCCCGCCCCAACTCGCTACATTAATGTTATCAATTTTAGTTAAGGAATGAGACCTTATTGTAAAGTGTTACCAGCCATTGATTGCATTTTGTCTTTAACGTATTTTTTATTTTTATTTTTTTGATGAATCTTATCTTAGACTGTAAGTAGTGGACAATCTTAAATGGTCATTATTACATTTTTTTCCACAGTAAACATAAACGTTCCCACATTTTATTATACTGTTGTTCTGTTTATTATTATTATTATTATTATTATTATTATATAGCATATATATTATTAACAATTTATATTAGAATATTTAGCTACTGTTATTAATAGGGAAATGCATTTATTAGTACCCCTGTTAGAGAAACAGTAACGACTGACTTGACCCTGCATGCTACCAAGGCAAAACGCTCAGGCAAAGCGTCACAATCCCATTCATTTAAACGGAGAGCTGCCGATTTTCAGCGACAAGAGCGACAGCAAACGTTGGCGACTGGATGGGATGTGTCCAGCGACACGACAAAGTTCTGATTCCCTCAACTTTATGCAAATGAAGAGCGACTTTTGGGAGCGACAGCCAATAGAAAAGATGACGGTAGAGCTCATGTGATCGTTCTTCTCTCAGCTGTAGATAAACATACTCAATGGAAAAAAGTAGGCTCTGCTTCTCATTCATTTTTGTTTGTATGTATGGATTAAATTGATTATATTTTGTCTTTTGCCTCCAAAATGTTTGTATTTAGTGGCAAGAAACCTGATTCGCTGTCAAGGCAACCAGTAGTGAGAATGCCTACTAGCAACCTCATCGGCAGCCCCTGCTAGTGTGAAGAACTACACAGAACAGGTCCCCTTAGAACAGATCCCCTTAGCAGACAGCGAGTCAGGTTTTTACAGCCACTACTTCCTCATTCCAAAGAAAGATGGCGGGCTCAGACCAATTCTCGATCTCAGGCATCTAAATTGTGCTCTCATGCGATGGTCATTCAGAATGTTGACTCTGAAACAAATCTTCTCTCAAATATGTCCCGAGGACTGGTTTCTGTCTCTGGATCTGAAAGATGCTTACTTTCATATCCAAATAGTCCTCCGTCACAGACTGTTCTTGAGATTTGCATTTGAGTGAGTGGCCTATCAATATACAGGCCTATCAGTATACTTTCGGGCTGTCCCTGGCTCCCTGCACCTTTACAAAGTGCGTAGACATGGCTCTTTCCCCTGTGGTCACTACAGATGCCTGTACGAGGGCAATTTGGCATTCGGCTCCTGGTCGATCCACGAGCAACACCTGCATATCAACTGCCTCGAAATAATCTAGCCAACTCCACCCGAGAGTCACTAATACCATTTTAGAGGCTAAAGCTCCATCTACAAGATGTCTTTTAGCTCTAAAATGGTCGGTCTTTTGTGACTGGTGTTCAGAAAGAAGCCTGGACCCAATTTTGCGTGAGGTGTCCCACGTGCTCACCTTCTTTCAGGAGTGGTTGGATAAGGGATATTTCCCGTCCACCCTCAAAGTTTATGTGCCAGCTATCGCAGTGAATCATTCTCTCCTGGTTGGCAAATCGATCTGTAGACATGACTTGGTTGTTAATTTTCTTAAGAGGCGCTTGCAGGTTGAACCCACCTTGCCCTAAGTCTATACCGACTTATCTGTAGTCCTAAGGGCTCTGGAGGGCCTTCCTTTTCAGCCACTTCAGATGGTTGATTTGCGGCCCATGTCGCTCAAAACAGCTCTGCTGTTGACCCTAGCTTTGGTCAAGCGAGTTAGTGACTTGCAAGCATTGTCTGTCACCGCTTCCTGTCTTGAGTATGGTCCTAACGACTGCCTATGTTCCTAAGGTGCTTTCAACACCGCTCAGAGCCTAGGTTATTTCTCTGTTAGCCCTCCCCGTGGTGGATGGTGAACAAGATCCTAACCTGTTGTATCCTGTTAGGGCACTCAGGGCATATGCTGAGCGTTCTAGATTGTTCAGTTAATCTGAGCAGCTCTTTGTATGCTTTGGAGGCCAGTTAAAGGGGCTGCTTGTTACAAAGCAGAGACTATCCCGCTGGATAGTGGATGCTATAGTTCTCACTTATGAAGTGGCTGGCAGACAGTGTCCTATTTGTGTGAGAGCCCATTCCACCAGAGAGGATGGCCTCTTCCTGGGCGTGGTCCAGTATGACTTCCATTGGGGAGATTTGTGCGGCCACCAGCTGGTCGTCGCCATCTACCTTTGTTAGATTTTTTTTTAGATGTCCCTGCTATATCTCTTCATTACTCAAGCTCACAAGCCCTTTCTAAGTGCTTTGGACTTGGGCTTGGGAGCATGCTAAGTTCTGCTTCAACTTATATCATGGGGCTGCTGGAGGAGTTCCCCATATGTGTCAGTGATGCAATGGGAGAGACCATTTAATAGGGAATGCTCTGGTTACTAATGTAACCTCGGTTCCACGAGATAAGGAAACAAGCTTTGCATTACCGGCCGTGCTATGAGCTGCACGTGAATCGATGGCTGTTGCTTCAGTCGAGTGATTCTGATGATATGGTGCTCTCAGTGTTGCCAACTTCTTTCAATGGAAAGTAGCTAAAGTCAGCAAATGTTGCTAGATGATGTCATACACTAATTATATTATAAGTATATTCATGACGTCATTGTGTCATATTGCCTTTTGCATTTGTTTGCCTCTCTGTGCTCACATACTGTATTATAATGCAGCCAAATTCTCAATAAAACTGTTTTCATTTATATATTTTACTGTTTCTGTTGTCAGGGGTGAATATGAAATAGTAACTGAAACACTACCCTTTAAGACTACATACCCAGCTCTCCCTTGTAAGATGTTAATCTGCACAAAAATCCTGATTTATATTTGAGCCGTTGCCTGATTAAATTAAATATACATAAGATAAAGACAATGGCTGTGCTATGATTTCAGCTATATTTGCATGAAAAATTAGAGAAGCAACAGAATATCTATTTTAACTGAAAGCGCAGCTCCTCTTAGCCGCTCACTGAACAGAGCAGATGCAGAGAAAAAGGTATGTGCGTCAGGAAAGCAAGGCCTCACGCTTGTGTGGCAGTATCAACGAGTCTCAGAAACTAAATAAGGTTTGTCACTAGACACTATTTTGGGAAGAAGTTGATAAAGGGGTCTGAAAAATCGCTAAATCTAGCAACAAAGTCGCGAAGTTGGCAATACGCTCTGAATCAGCTTATATAGCCATATGGCTCCTCCCATTCTGACAGGCTAGAGCGCCATTGGTTTGTGCGCCTACACAAACGTTATCAAATCAGACTTTGATGTCAGAGTAAAACAAGAGTCCCTATATGCATCAGCGACGCAACACTCGTTACCTTATCTCAGGGAACTGAGATTATGTTAGTAACTTGAGCGATATATATATATATACATATATATATATATATTATATAAATTATTTGCATTTATTACCACTGTTAGAGAAATAGCAAACCCCAAATATAAAATGTTTCTTACAACCTATTTATTATGTTTATTTTGCAGTGGGCTGTTAGTAAGTAAGTAAGTATGGACTAGACTGAATGACATCACGGCTCCATTCAAAGATCAGACCACCCGATGTATTAAAAAAGGAGGGGAAACCAAGAGAAACGTCGCATCCCTGACGGTCCTTCTGGTGTGAAGATGGCGGTCCCAACTCAAAGCAGCCGGACTGGATCCGTTAGCAGTCTGGGAAACAGTCCAACCGCAGCGCTGGGCGGCTTAAACAATAACCACAAGCTGTGGTGCTGTCATGAGCTTGATTTCAGGTCCGGAGTGAAGATCGAGGAGCTCAACCGACTCATCCATGAATTCAGTAAACAAGACCAACGAGAGTATGACGACCAGAGGGCACTGGAAATACACACCGCCAAGGATTTCATCTTCTCCATGCTCGGTAATAGGATCGTCTATTTAGACCTTTTACGATATATTTTTTTTTAAATAATCAATATTATTATTATTTAGTCTATTCATCATTAATATGGTAGAATCTGTTTAGGATTACCGCCAGTCAGAAATAGTCAGATATCTGCACTAATACTGTATTTTTTCACCCGTAATTCAGTGGTTTTAGATATAGAATATAAAATATATACTTATTTATATACTAGTTTAGGTATACTTTATATACTAATCCAGATTTTAAAATAATTATTGCATGATTTATGTGAGTAGTTACAATCACTGCTCTGTAGTGCTTTGTGCTTTAGCCAGCATCTCAGCATTTTACATTATCCAAATACTGAATTCATTTTGGTCTGCTCTTAAGCTGGTTTACTGTATGTCTGACCTCATGTGGAATAATATTTCTGTGGTAGTGGGATGAATGCACGCCCCTAATCTACTGTTTGACAGGATTGGAATGATTACGTCCACATGTTGAAACCCCCAAAATGAAATGAAAAAGTGAGGATTAAATGAAAAAGTAAAGATTATAAAGAACAAATGCTTACATTTACAAAATAATCTGTACAGAGCAGACACTGGTGCATAAACTATTAATAAGGTAGTCCTGCAGGCATACTGGGGTTAAATAAAAATAAATATATACATTCATTAATTAATTAAAAAGTGAATGACTTGAGATCAGTTAGTATTTAAACATGGTGAACATTTATCACTAATAATTAGAAAAATTCAGCTGTCTACTACAGATGGCTGTAATATAAATAACTTCTTGTAATATCAATAACTTGTAATATCAATAACTAGTTTCTAGACCTTAATTCCTTACTTAATATTGAACCCCTCTTTTGATTTACTGTATATATGTCATTTAGGCATTAACTGACTTTAATTGAACTATTTGACTAAAAATATTTGTCTGACACCTGGTGGTATAAAACAGATTTATCATTGGGAATATTTTCAGCAGCACTGGGTTTTTATTTCCAAACTAGGCAGAAGTGAGTGTAAGGGAGCATTCAGGCAGTTGTGGGAACCTCATATCCATTGAGGCAGAAGTAATGTGCAGCTCTCCCCTTCTTTTTGTTCTCACACTTTTAATTACTGGCTTTCACCAAATGCTTAGTTCAGATAGCAGGAGGTTGTCTGGCCTGCAATGTCTGTGTATGCAAATGAGACTGATGGAACAAAAGTGACACAATGTCTTTGAAAGTTGTAATCTCTGTGAAAGATAGATTTAAAGAATAACAGGGGTGGATGGGTGTGGGAACAGTATATGTAGAAAAGAATATTTAACTTAAAAAAAACTAATCCTGATCTTTTTATATGAGATTTTTTATGCTATTTTTTCCTCCAAGTTGTTTATTAAAAGTAGTATTATTTGAATAGGTTTGAATCATTTGAAAATTTTATATATGGAAAACTAAGAAATATAAAGCATGATTTTTTCTTTAAATCATTATTGTTCAAAAATAGGCAATAGTAGATAATGTCATACAGTTTTATGTCTGTATAAGAAATGTGAGGATTACAGTAGTCAACATTTGAAGTGGATCAAAACTTTCACCAAAGCTGTCCTAAAACAAAAAAACAATAACTGTTCTTGTTTTAGGACAACTTTGATGAACTTTTTTTGATCCACTTCAGATGTTGACTGTATACTGCATACTTCTAGCATCTTCTACTTCTAGACATTTCTTGCTTTTTACATATAAAACATTGCTCAAGAACTGCTATATGATCAAGTGAGCTATGTGAAAACTGCGGAAAAAAAAGTGCAGTCCTATTTTTTGTAAGGGAAGCTGGCATAATAATCATTTTTTAAGAGAAATGAAAAATATACAGTAAGTGGCCAAAGAAGGTAAAAAACTTTACCATAGTGAGTGATTCCAAGGGCACTGAGTCAAACTGCCCCGTTCAGGGAAGAGCTATAAATATTTGAGTGCATCCCATTCTTCAAAGGGGACAGATAAGAGCTCAGCTTGGTGTGGGTATGGATGCTGAAGAACAATTACACATGCATGAGAACATTAAACTGCCGGCTGCATTTATACTCAGTTTATGTGCCTGCCTCTGTGCTCTAAAAGCCAGTATAGACACACAATAGAATGTAAACAACTGTAAAGAACGTCACATTCCTCCGTTATTGATCTGCCGCTTTTTTCTAGTGCTGGCATCAGCTTTCAGGTCCTCTTATTGACCCACTGGAAATAGATGCCAAAGGAGAGTGCTCTGCTGTCTGCAGTGAAGTGGAAGAGCTTTGGTCACGTGACAGGAAGTGAACAGTAGCACAGTTGTGGGGTTTAGACTTCACTCGATTGATACAAATTTAGATAATGCAATTTCATTCAGTTTGAAAAATAAAATGTGCAAACAATAAACAATGTGCAAAATATGCAAACAATAAATTGTTAATTTACAAAAAAAAAAAAAAAAGCATTTCATACACACACTCTTTAAAGATAAGTTTGAGATTATGAGTGTAGTCATATGAGATTAATGTTAAAGGAGAAGTCCACTTCCAGAACAAAAAATTACAGATGGTGTACTCACCCACTTGTCATCCAAGATGTTCATGTCTTTTTTTTCTTCGGCCGTAAAGAAATTATGTTTTTTTGAGTTATACATTTTAGGATTTTTCTCCATATAATGGACTGGTATGGTGCTCCAATTTTGAACTTCCAAAATGCAGTTTAAATGCGGCTTCAAACGATCCCAAATGCGGCTGTAAACGATCCCAGCCGAGGAAGAAGGGTCTTATCTAGTTATTTTCATTTTAAAAAAAATACAATTTAAATACTTTTTAATCTCAAACGCTCGTCTTGTCTTGCTCTCCTTGAACTCTGTGTATTCTGCCTCAAGACAGTTAAAAAATAATTTCAAAATTATCCTACATCACTGCAGAAGTACTGACCCAATCTTTGCAAAGTGAACATGCAAAGAAGATCAAACACCCTCAACAAAAAAGGTGAAACAGTGATATAGGGCTATTTGAAGTTAAGGGAGAACATGAAATGGAAATTTTTCGACTCAGCCTGCAGTACAGGACTAGAACATACAAGAGACAACAGCATAAGACAAGATCAATGGCAGTAAACAATGCTAGGCAAAAACTAGAAAAACTACTAATACTACAGTAAAAAGCTAAACTTCAGCAAGGATACACAGGAGCTGTAGACTGAACACAACTAGAATTAGAAGGCAGAACTACAAGTAGCTACTCGACAATATACCACAGTCTATTAGCAACAATGAAGACCACAGTAACACACCATATTGCTAGACAAACTGGCAAGACAACAGGGAAAGGAAGCACATATAAAGGGAGCAGAGAACATGAGGAATAGGTGAGCACACTCAGGCAAGACTTAACAAGGACTAAACAAGGGGGCAGGGATACAGGACAAGAGGAGCACATGACCAACAGCAACAAAGACAGAGCCATGTGCTCAGTAACTCTACACAAACAAAGACACATTAAACAAATACATGACAGACAGAGCTGTCAGAGGAGAACAGTTCATGACACCTGCATTAAATAAAGGTAAATCATTTTCACTGTGATGTTTTCCTCTGGTTACTAAACAGGACAACAAAAGTCAGCAGTCAAAAACAAAACTACTTAAACAATGCAGCATCAATTATTTCTACCCCATGCCAGGAAGAAGATAAATAGAACTAAATCACAAAACATTTTCTTTAATATTTCAAATTTTTTTCAATATATGTTTAATTGACCTGGAAAATCAAAATGTATATTGCACAAAAAGTATTGTAATACATTTAGATTTATTAATTTAGCTGATGCTTTTATCCATAGAGACAAGAAACAAAATAATATCAATAGAAAAAAAAATAATTGAGGTGTCTGTTTTCAATAAAAGAAATATTTTACTTTTTGTACACCAATCCGCTGTAAGAATCTTTGTTTTAGTGTACATTTATATATTGTCTGACTACGAGAACCAGAGTCCTTTGCACAGTCTGACTTGTATTGCAGCCTGGAATTAAACCACATCATGTTGGTTTGTCCGGCCAGAGGAAAGGTGGCCTACCGACTGAAGCCTTTTTTTTTCCATTCTGTCACCGATGGAGTTGGTTCCTGGCCACTGTTGCCTTTGGCTTGCATAGTTGGCGACACTTGTTTGGCAATATTGTCAACTTGATTTCACAGACACTATTTGAAGAAAACTGAACTGAGCTGGATGATAACATCACTGAATCAATGATGAAACTGATTTTAACTGAAAAATTTACTCTTTTATATTGTCCTCTTTTAGAGCTGCTTCTCAGCAGAATTTAATTTTGTTTCCACTAATGACACACTATTTTCCTTTTTAACACTGTTAAGCTGCTTTAACATAATCTGTATTGTACAAAGTGCTATATACATAAAGGTGACTTAACTTGATTTTGTGTTGTCTCTGTTTCAGGCATGGTGCAAAAGCTGGACCAAAAGTTGCCTGTTGCAAATGAGTACCTGTTGTTGTCTGGTGGTGTGCGAGAAGGTGTGATGGACATGGATCTCAGTGAGCTTGGCATCTACAACCGTGGCTCCGACTATGACATGGCATTCACCCTATTGGTTCCTGCGCTAAAGTTGCATGACCGGAACCAACCAGTCACACTGGACATGCGCCACTCAGCACTTGGTCACTCTTGGCTCAGCTTGCGACTTTTTGACGAGGGCACCATTAACCGTTGGCGGGACTGCTGCACGCTTACTGATCATCTTAACGGCACCACCAACTACTTCTTCTCACCCACTCTGGTAGCCGACTGGTTCCAAGAAGCTGTTGGATTAGTACTGGCAGAGTTACAGCGCAAGCCACAAAGAGGCACCCCAAGGGTGGAGCGGGTTGAGCGTCACAACACCCTGTTGTCTATGGTTTTAGGTGTGGGTAGCAGCCGCATGCTTTATGACATTGTTCCTGTGGTGTCTTTTAAAGGCTGGCCGGCAGTTGCTCAGAGCTGGTTGATGGAGAACCACTTTTGGGATGGCAAAATCACGGAGGAGGAGGTTATCAGCGGCTTCTATCTATTGCCTGCCTGTTCAGCCTCTGGTTGCCGAGAGAATGAGTGGCGGCTCTCATTCGCCCGCAGCGAGGTTCAGTTGAAAAAGTGTATCTCACCAGGTCTCATGCAAGCTTACCAGGCATGTAAGGCAATTGTTATTAAGCTACTAGCCCAACCTACATCTGTCAGTCCATATTATTTACGTAGCATTATGTTGTGGGCCTGTGACCGATTACCTGCAAGCTATTTGTCACAGGAAGACTATGCTGCGCATTTTATGCTAGGTCTCATAGATGACTTGCAGCACTGCCTTGTCAACAAGACCTGCCCTAACTACTTCATCCCACAGTGTAACATGTTGGAGCACCTGTGCGACGAGACTGCCATGTTCCACGCTCGGAAGCTAGCGGTGGTACGCTCGGATCCAGGCGAGCACCTACGCTCCATTATTGACCAGGCCAAGGCGGCTAACAGACTGACGCAGGAAATGCAGCGTCGTGGGAGTTCCTCAGGACTGCTCTCTCCGCTTACGGATTCCTCCTCGGCTGATCACCAGCAGCCAGATGACCGGCTGGCCAAGAAGTTACAGCAGTTAGTGACTGAGAATCCAGGGAAGTCTATCTCTGTGTTTATCAACCCTGATGACGTCACACGACCTCACTTCCGTATTGATGACAAGTTCTTCTGAAAAGTATGGTCTATTTTTCACTTCTCGTCTGCTATTAATGGTTGAACCTGATGGGAACCTGATTCATGACACTCTCCAAAAACTGGAGCTGTGTCCCTGTGCCTGGCTGTATACATCAGACTGCAGAGGAACTTCAGGAGAAAATGATCTGCAACAGCTCTACAAGACCTGCCTTAACTGAGAGGAAAATCCCAACGTGCAGAGAAGCATAGTGAGTTTTATATCATGGTGACTCTGAAAAGAAAAACCAGGGCAAGTGGGCAATGATTTACATAGTAAACGAAAATATAGTATATCATCAGCTTGGAATTATAAAGTTCTAAAGTTTTTGTCAAAATTGAGTTATTCACATAATTATTGCGGACAGCTTCATTATCATGACAACTTATTTACATTATGTGATGTGTGTTTTTTTTTTTAAAGTTGTGTATATTTTGAGACTTTTTATTTAGAAAACAAAAAGATTCTATCTGCAAAGTATATTGAATGCAAAAATTAAAAAAAGCTCAATGTCTCAAAACTGCTTAGAATGCAGATAGAACCTTATCATTCCAAGGTTACGAAATGTTCTCTAGGTAGTATGTTATTCTGAACAGAAGTCTGATGTAATGAATCAGAGATTCAGACATTGCTTTTCTTGTGTTTTGGATCTGTGCTGACTGAGACTACACAATTCCATCACCTCTTTGTGTCTGTGTTATACCCATATAATGCTTTTTTTAAAAACCTGGCCAATTAACTTATGTTGTTTATTTAGGGAAAACAACAGAAGATTCTAACAGAGATAACAGAGGAAGCCAAACCTTTTCTATCTATGAGGGATTAAAATCATATTCCTGAAGTGCAATTAAAAAACATGTACATTTATGTTCAGTTAGAGTGTGACATTCTTGTTTTGACAAAAATGTTATTACAAGAATGCAGAATTGTTTAAAGGGTGTGGGGGTGCTTGATTTGTAGCCCTAAAATTTTTGCTGCTATTGGAGATTAATGAACTATTGGATGTTGTTTAGATTTTTTTGTTTTGTTTTGTTTTGTTTTGGAAAAGCATGAAAGTGAATAGCAGCTATCCAATATAAGCCCACCTATCACTAATGTTAAGGATGTCTCTAACAGTAAACACAGAGGACATCAGTCATGTAGTTTGTACTGTACCTCAAAAAAAAAAAAAAAAAAAATAGAAAAAAAAATCTTGCTGCCAGAAAAATAAAGAATTGTACATTGTTTTGAAAGTTGTGTTGGTTTGGAACTTTGCTTAGTTTGCTAAAAATCAGCCCTTTAGATTTGTGCTATCAGATCTTTAACATTTTAATTTCAGAAGTAAGAAACATTTCCTTTGAATTATTAGAAAAATAATGCACAACTGTTACTTCTCGGTTTGCATTATTTTTCTAATAATTCAGTGGCTCGAAGTCAATTAGCCTGCTTGTGATACGGTAACCACCTCAAGACTTTGTTTTTAGATGATGTATTTCAAAAACATTTGTTAGGTTTTGGTCTTTAAAACTCTCTTGCATGTAGGACTAATTTCTTTTTCATCTGAAACCTTCAATGCTAATTCCAAAATGACATTTTATACTAGTAACAAAGGCCTGGGCAACTGATAATGCAGGTATTAATAGAGCCTAATTCAATTATTAGAGAGAGAGATTAATTGTAGCTGTGTAAAGCGTGTAAAACTACCCAAGTCTGTGCAACTCTGTTTGGCATCAGCATCTCTATTAATAGAAAAAAATGTAAGTTTAACTGTTTCAAGAACAAAGACTACCACCTAGCTAGAGTGTTGCTACTGAGAAATGTCATGTAGCTTTAGCTGCAAAACTGTTTTACTGGTAAATTTGTGCGGCAGCACTGACAACAAATTTCTGTGTGCTTGTATGTGTCTGTGTTGTAAGTGTGTGCATTTATATGGGAAAGAGTGGGAGAACTAAAGCACGCTTTCCATCAATAATAAAACGTAACTTTGTGGGATAAACATTTGTCATTTTCGTCCTGTTGGTTTTAGGTTCTTTGCTGTTGTAGGCTGCAAAGACCTTTAAAATAACTGAAATAATTTGTCAAAGTGAACTGTTCTGAACTGAAACTGTCTGAAACTACATTATAGCTGGGCATTTGCCAAAAAAAAAAATCACACACCTTAGCATGTTTGTCAACCAATGAAACTCAAGCATTCAATAGCCCCGTGTATAAATACTATAAAAACAATCACACAGGTGATGTTATAGAGACTATTGAACTGGTAGGTTTTTGGTGAGGTACTGGATGAGTAAATCCCCCTGTGCCGGTCAGAGCACCAATAATGAGGAGACAGGTAATCAAGTTTAGACTGTGTATTGGCAGAGAAAGGTACTTAGACTACTATTGTAAATCAGAAATATTCCGTGGCATCAGTTTACTGTCCGGCATCCGGGGAGGCAGTTTCTCCTCTCCTCAAAATTGGATGAGAAAATAATCAATATTACAAAAATAAAACAACGCAAATATACCTAAATATGACATTAAAAGCCTAAAAGTAACTTGTTTTTATAAAGTACACTGTAAAACTTTTCCCTGTAAATTTACAGTATAATACTGGCAGCTGGGTTACCAGCCACATTCTGTTTTTTTACAGAACCACAACTGTAAACTACATTTACAGTATTGTACTGTAGTTGCCAGATACAGTATCATGCTGTAATTTAATTTTTGTTTACAGTATGTACTGTAAAACTTTTCCCTGTAAATTTACAGTACAACACTGGCAGCTGGGTTGCCAGCCACATTCTGTTTTTTTACAGAACCACAACTGTAAACTACATTTCAATTTTTAATTACTGTATTAAACTGTTGTGCTACTTAATTTTACAATATTACAATGTGTTATATATTGCATTAAATTGTATTTCTACACAGAATATAATTTTCCTTAAAACAAGAAAATGTAACTTTTTTTCCTTATCAGTAGTCTCAAATGGAAATAAAAAACAAAGGTCTTAGAACTTAACATGTTTATTTCTCAAAAGCAAAGGCCAGAAAATGTTGGTTGAAATGTCAGCTGTACGAAATAAATTCACTGAACAGTTAACAGAACATTAACAAGTACTGTCCACAAATTAACTTTTCAGTAGTCTCCACAAATTAACTTCTAATTAATCGAAAGGTTTTAAATTATTTTAAAATTGTGCAAAAAATAAAATGTCAGCAGGAAAAAAACGCATTATATAAAGAAATGCCAGCTGTACTTTTGTATTGCAATTAACTGTTAACAGCATTATACCTTACTTCCTTTTAGTTCAATTACAGTGGATAGTGGAAGTGTCTAAAAATTCCATTCAAAGTCTGTAAGTTTTCTCAGAAGAGAGGAAACCTGTGGGTGCACAGTAGTGTTCTTTTTTTGCACAATTTGGCCAGTCTTCTTTGACGTAACTTTCCCTTTCTTGGCTTTAGATCCACGCTCTGGGTTGATGTCGAGAAAGCGTCTACAAGGTAAAAAACAAACAAAAATTAGTATAATGTTTATGCCTATTTTTATATCTCTCTCTTAACGAGAAATGTAGTTCAAGAATTGGTTTGGATATAGTTTGGATATAGTTACTAAAATTAAATTTTATGCTAGTCATTGCACTTTACTGACAAAACGTGGATCAAACAAAAGTTTCCATTTTGTCTTTGTTAACCATGTTCTGCTTTAAATATAAATCGCATACTTCTGTGTACTCCCAGTTGCTGAACAAAGGCCGAATAACATGAATGCAAGTTATGCATAAATTTTTTATTTTACAGTTATTTTGACAAATAAATAATAGTAGTAATAGTGCAATTTAACTGTATTATTAGGTGTAAACAATTGTTAACTGGGGAAGATCAACATTCCATATATATATAAAAAAACTTTTTGTTCAAAATCCAATCTGAAATTTTAAAATGGTTTTGGTGTAATTTTTTATATTTAATGTCCTGAAAAACAAATATAAATTTTTAAATGTTCTAAAGGACATTACTAAATAATAAAATATATAAACAAAACAATAACAATTTACATCATTTTCACAGGTTTACACCCTCCTCACTTTAAATGAATAGTGTTGCCTTTGTTACGAATAAAATTAAACCTCTACTCAAAGAGAAATAAATTAACCGTAACAAGTAAACAGGGATCCTCTTTAAAAGATCCCTGGGGTCCCCGCTCTCACTCCCCAAAGCTTCACGACCACAAAACACAGTTAGAATGCAAAAGAAGAAATTTATTAAATTAGAATGGACAAAAACAGCATAAACTTCGGGAGGGGAAACGCCAAAAGAAAATACAATAAACAAAACTAACTACCGATCGCAAAACTAACCTAGAAAAGAGATTATAAATAAAAAGACAAAATCTTCCCTCCCTACTAACAAAAACAGGAAAAAAACGAACATAACAAACAGGCACCCACCTCCCGGCCGTAGTCCACTTAACAAGGATCAGGAAGTAAGGTGACAAACGTAACAGCTACCAAACACAACTCAATTGTACTTAATTCACAGAATAACAACAAATGTCTTGCTTAGCGATCCTTTCGCAATCACTCAACATAATCGAAAGAACACATCAAAGACGAAAAGGGGAAACCAGGAGAGCGGGGGAGCCGAAGAATCCTCCATCGCAGCGGCTTAAATACTGCGGCCATCACACCGGTCGCCAAACGTATCCGTCCTCATGAGCCACTCCACCTGAAAACAATTAGAGGTAGAACAGGAAAACACTATACACAAGCTACACCGTAACCAAGCAACAACCTACAACCTCTCGTAACACCTCCACACCAAAAACATACAAACAAGAAGTTTGTATCTAATCACAACTTAAGCTTCAGCATCATGGACCCTGGACAGGGCATCTGCAACCACATTCCGAGAGCCTTTCTTATGCCGGATATCCAAAGTAAACTCTTGAATTATTAGCGACCAACGCATTAAACGAGTATTCAAGTTACGCATCCGGGCCAAAAAAACAAGAGGATTATGATCTGTATACACGACAATTGGAAAGGAACTTCCACCTAGATACACCTCGAAATGTTGCAACGCTAAAAGTAAGGCAAGGGCCTCCTTTTCAATTGTACTATATCTGCGCTGACACGGTGTAAACTTCTTTGAAAAATAACAAACTGGGTGTTCAATTCCCAACTCACTTTCTTGAATGAGAATGGCACCAGCCCCAGTAGCAGAAGCATCCACTTCCAACTTGAAGGGACGTCCAAAATCCGGTGCTAAAAGGATAGGGGCATTACACAATAAATCCTTAGCTGCTTGGAAAGCTTGCTCACAAGCTGAAGACCACACAACAACCCTAACTGTGCTGAGAAGATCGGTTAGTGGTGACAACGCAAAGTTACGACAGAATCCTCTATAGTATCCTGTCATACCTAAAAATCTACGTAGTTCCCTTTTATTTTTCGGTACCGGAAATTCCAAAATAGCTTCAATCTTTGCGTCAACTGGACATACATGACCCTGACCTACCTTCTTCCCCAAGTGCACCACTGTGGCCTTGGCGAACTCGCATTTAGCCAAATTTAAAGTCAGAGAAGCATTAACAAGACGTGCAAACACCTCACGTAAAGAACACACATGTTCTTCCCAGCTAGAAGAATATATTACAATATCGTCCAAATAGGCCTCACATTTCTCAACTCCACTTAGTACAATACGCATTAATCTCTGGAATGTTGATGGCGCATTACGCATTCCAAAGGCCATAACGGAGTACTGCATAAAATCGTCAGGGGTTACAAAAGCGGAAATCTCTGAGGCCCGAGGTATAAGGGGTACTTGTCAGTACCCCTTTAGAAGATCTAATTTCGTTACAAACTTTGCAGGACCAACACGGTCAATGCAGTCTTCCATACGAGGGAGTGGAAAGGAATCAGGTTTAGTTACTGCATTGACTTTACGATAGTCAGTGCAAAAACGAACCGATGAATCAGCCTTAGGAACTAGTAAACACGGTGAGCTCCACGCACTCTGACTGGAACTTGCAAAATTATTTCGATGCAAATAATCGACCTCTGCTTTCATCAACTCACGTTTCCTGGGATTAAGCCGGTAGGGATGCTGTTTTATAGGGTTTGCATAACCTACATCGATATCATGTTGCAGTACCGTAGTCTGTGATGGAATGTCACAAAAGAGCGAAGGAGAATTTTCAATCAACTCAACAATATCTCTCTTCTGAGTCGGAGTTAAATGATTTAAGTGAAGGTCTAAATCATTCAGTATTAGGGAGTTCAATAACCGCCCAGTAGGCACAGAAAACTCCTGTTCAACAACATCATCTGCTGTAGACAATGATGCAACAACAGCACTCGGCTTAACAGTAAGCGCAGTTTGGTGCCGAATCCTCCTTCACATAAGGCTTTAACATGTTAACATGAACCATTCGAGACTTCCTCCGGCGATCAGGTGTACAAATCAAATAATTTGTATCAGACAACTTCTTGGTCACAGTGTAAGGACCTGAAAATTTTTGTTGCAATGCAGAACCTGGCATAGCCAGTAACACCAAAACTGAATCACCCGGCTGAAACGAATGAGCGACACTTTTACGGTCATAATACTCCTTCATCTCAGCCTGTGAATCAGCTAAATGTTTTCTCGCTCTTTTACATACCTTGCGAAGACGTTCACGAATGGAAGAAACATAATCGGCCACCGGTACAAGCGACATGTTATCAGCAACCAATTGTTCGCTTAATAACTTTAAAGGGCCACGAACCACATGTCCAAAGACAAGCTCTGCTGGACTGTAACCTAAAGATTCTTGAACGGTTTCTCTTATCGCAAACAGAAGCAAAGGAAGATCATCAGCCCAGTCTTTACCAGATTCCACACAGTGAGCACGCATCATTGATTTGAGAGTCTGATGGAATCTCTCTAGCGCCCCCTGTGATTGGGGATGGTATGCACTTGACACAGCATGACTCACAGAAATTCCATTCAACACTTGCTCAAATAATTTAGATTTAAAATTTGTTCCTTGATCTGTCTGAATCACACGAGGTAGACCGAACGTTGAACAAAATTTAATCAACTCTTTCACGATGGTTTTTGCTTTAAGATTACGTAACGGTATTGCCTCAGGGAAACGTGTTGCTGCACACATCAGCGTCAAAATATACTGGTAACCCGCTTTCGACTTTGGCAATGGGCCAACACAGTCTAAAATGAGTCGCTCAAATGGCTCTCCCATCACTGGAATAGGCTGCAAATGAGCCGGCCGAATGATTTGATTAGGTTTACCAGCAAGTTGACAAGTGTGACACGAACGACAATGCTTTGCCACAGCAGATCTTAAACCAGGCCAATAAAAGTACTTGGCAACTCGCATGAATGTTTTAGTACTACCTAAATGACCAGATAATGGATGATTATGAGCAAGTTTAAGAACTGCTGCTCGATAACCAAAAGGTAACACAATCTGATACTCTGGACTTAAATCAGCTTCTTTAGCCTTCTGAGACAGCCACTTACGCATCAATACGCCTCTGTCCCAAAAGTATTGTACGCCACAAGCATTATCTCCTTCCACGGTACCTTCCGCAGCCTCAAGACAGTGCGTCAAGGAAGAATCCAACCGTTGGGCTCTACCAAGTTGGTCTCGCCCCATTGTCAATGAAGGTTCTTGATCAGCATTTCCACTAGCCGTTTCAGGCTGTACAGACAATGTCAACTCAATGGGAGAATCTGTAGAAGCAAGAAAGGTATCAGATAAATCAATGACATCCTCATTTTTGCGTGCTTGAGCACGAGTGACTGCACATGCTGAAAATGTCAAAGGGAATTGACTGTCAAGCTTCGGATCACAAACAGGAGTCTCCGCCACAATTGGGTGAGAAAATACCTTGCCACCGGCCAGGTCATTTCCCAAAATTAAACTCACACGAACGTACTTCTCGTAAACTTCTCGAACGTACTCCCACTTTCACAGGACCTGAAACTAAATCAGATGTCAGAAACACAGTATGAAGACGAACTCTTACGCAGCTCAAGTCAATCCCACGAACCAAAACATCAGTTCCGGTATTAGTCTCCTTTGAAAAAGATAGCTCATTTCCAAGGATAAATGATTGTGCCGAACCTGTGTCTCTCAAGATGGAAATAGATTTCACTGTAGAATCAGGAGAAATTGAGACACCACCTTTGAAAACAAAAGGAGTAAAGTCAGAGACATCTGAACAACATTGGTTCTCAATAAGATCCACTGGTTCACAAACAACATTGCCCACACTCTTCGGTTTTAATACAGTGTTTTTTTTCTTCCAAGCTTTACAGTCAGCAATTAGATGACCAGGATCTAAACAATAAAAACAAACCCTTTTGTTGTCAGAACTCTTATTCTGCTCCTTACATTGCTCTACAAAGCGTGCCATTGGTTTAATTGAACGAGAAATTGAGTAAGGTTTTTCAGTATTCAAAAACACTGATGTACCACAATTCGGACCAGCAGCAGAAGAAAAAGTAGTCTTATGAGTAAGCATATATTCATCTGCTAACACTGCAGCCGGTGAAAGTGAATTCACCTTTTGTTCATTAAGGTAAACGACTAAACTTTCCAGTAAGCAGTTCTTGAAGTCCTCTAACAAAATCAGCTCTTGTAACTGATCAAACGTAAGCATAAGCATCACTGAATGTTTCTATCTGTTGTAATAGTTGTGTATTTCTCTTGATTGTCTTTAATGTATAAAGATGAACCGTAACATCATACTGTTAATACTGGACATAATTCAAACTTCAAGAAATGCTGAAAAAGATTCTGGATTATTTTTCTCAAAACCAGTGGACAGATAAATGACTCAGGACAAACAAGAAACCCTTAAACAACTATGACAAAACATTCATTGTTATCATACAGTATTAAGAATCAGGGGTGTTTAAACTTTTGCACTGGGTTGTTTTTAGAAATCCATTTTTTTTGTGTGAACTTTAACATTTCTGTTTAACAATAACTTCCTCTGCGCAAGACCACATTAAAATAAACAATTTTTCCCAAATTATCCACCTATTTACAGATGCAAGAGGGGTGTAAATTTTTGAGCAGCACTGTATATAAATGGCAAATGCGTAAGCGTCTAACCTCTGAATAAACTCAAGGGAGCATGCTGCCTCTTTCTGATACTGGAGGTTAAAATTGTAAAATGAGGCAAACAGCGCTGCAAGACCAGAGACAATGTTGGGCTGCTCTCCTTCACACACAACCTGACCTTCCACGCTCAACATCAACCGCTGGTTGCTTAGAGACTGACCTGAAAATGAAAAAAGGATTAATAAAACATGTGAACTAAAAAAACCTACTGTTTCTTTTTCTGTTATGTTATTTAGATGTTTATAAATAGTTCAACATAACTGTTAAAAGAACTACAGTATAGCTTTCTGCAGCATTCATTACTTAATTTTCTTTTAACCAGACAAACACTTAAGGTTAATTTTTCACAAAGAAATACCATAATGTACATTTGTAGCAGTGAACTTTTCACCATATAAAGGAACAGCTTCTTTGCTAAAATGGATGTAATGCTAAAGCAAGATAAAGGCAAGGTAGGCAATCCTGTCCAGAAACATTTTTGTCATGCTGGTTTGAAGTCTCTTAACATCCTGATAACAATCAATAAGTAAAGTGAAACATCGGTATTGTTATAATATATATATATATATATTGTGTGTGAAAGATATAGGATCAAAAAACATTGGACCGAGGGCAATGATTCGTCATGTGTATTATACATTATCAATCGTGCTCATGTGTGATGTGCATGTAGCAGAACAACAGAGTGTGGACAGAGTGCAGGTACCTCTGTTCCTCCAAGTGGCAGTTCCAAAGGAGCAACAAAAAGAAAGACAGCTCTTGAAACTGCCACAAAAAAAAAGTAGATCAAAAACGGTCATACTAGGCTAAACGTGTGTTGCATTTACACGCTGGAGAAAAGACAGGCAGGTACACTGTTTGCTCCGATTATGATGGGTTGTGTAATAACATATGTTACTTATGTAGTTTGTGTTCACTTTATGCGTTAGCTCACCATTAGCGTAACCCAGCGTGTGATCGGGAACTGTTCATGTTTTCAAAATTACGAGCGCACCCATGTGTTTTGGAGGCGTGACTTTCATTAGAGGGAGGGATCGTATAATTGCTTTGGTAGCAGGCAAATGTTAGCCTTTTCCAAATGATCTACTCTGCCTTTAAGACAGCTTACCTTCAAAATCATTTCCACTAACTTAAAAAAAACATGATGTAATTTTGTTTCCTGCCTTAAAGTATCGCTTTAAGGTTTACTTACCAAGAATTATAAGGCGTGGACATTCTGGCAAAGGTAACGCTTGCTGGACATCCGAAGGTGTTGCAAATTCCTGAAAAAAAGTAAAAGAAAACAGTACAACCATCATCAACAGAACTAAACAATAAAACATGCTGCAAATCAATGTGAAATTTTGAATAATCTCTACTTACATCTGTCAGAAGGATAAGACCATCTAATTTCTCTTTGAAGTGTGCAAGAAGTAGTTGTAGGACCATAGCAGCAAGATCATTTTGATCACTGGAGAGTGTGTTCCGAACATCCTCGTTAGTTGGTTTTTCTTTGAAAAACTGGACAATTTTTGGTCCACCCTCCTGAATAGACGATTCCAAAAGTCTGAGCACTTTTTTGTCAGTAAGCATCTCAAAATGGCCATATATATGTCTCTGTGCAAAGAGATATGGCTATTTGGTTCTTATATCTGCAATGGTATGGGATGGGATTTCATTAATCATCTTACGCTGGAGGCAATAGGTCTCTTCCATGAGTTTGCAAATGTCCCCTCTCTGTGCTCCAGAGATTCCCTCATGACGATGTATCTCCTCCATCCTTTGACGCTTAACTTCAATACTTTCGTAACTTTCACCAGGTGGAAGAATAGGCTGCCAGCTTGTACAGCCATAAGAATCAGTGGAACTTCGTTTTTTAGTATTTCCAATTTCATTCCTTTGTGTCATATGATGACTGAGTGTACTTTTTCGATTAAGATGCTCTATTCGTACTTTCAGTTGTGACAGAAGAGATGCATATCCACCCACAATCTGCCTGTCACCTACCATGTCAGCAAACACTTTTGGATACCTTCTGACTATTTGCTGAGTAACAGTTAGACACTGTGATCTGGTTGGGTTTTCCTCATGTTTCTTCATTTCATCAGCAAGGATCCTAATCATTTGTCGTCGGTCAGCTGGGGAAGGTCTCCGGTCATTCTCAATAGCACTCTGTATACCTGCAGGCATTAAGTTCCAGGGAACTTTGAAATTTTCAGCCCATGAATGTGAAACACCAGTTGATCCTGGATTGCTTGCTGATGTGCTTGAGGAGCATGATGGACGTGCATCAGGAGTACTGCTGGCTTCACAGGGAACCAATGGGAGAACATCAACTGGTTGCAAAACCACAGTTTGGTTTTGTTTTTCTGTAAATTATGTACAACAAAAAATCTGTCAGAAAAAGTACTGTAATGCAATGTAACATTTTAAATGATCACTTTTTTAAAATAAACAATCTTATCTCTACCTTGATTTTGCCAGGCACTAAGAAGTTTCCTGCATTGGATAGGTCTGATGAACTCCAAAATGTCATCTTCCTTCACATAAATCAAATCATCTAAACCCTCCACTCCCTGATTCGTGAGCTTCTCAACCAGTTGACTGATAACATCTGGAGACAGGCTTGGCAACACTGACAGTACTGCATCTTTCAATGCTTCTTTCAATCCAGACATTATTCTAGAATTGGGAAAGAATGGTGGAGAACAATAACTGACAAGCCACACAGAGAGTATTTAGGAAGTGGATAATAGTCCAGTAAGCTGTCTTGGTTTATGCACAAATAACCCTTATCTTGAGATGTCAAGCAATGAACTCCCTGGTCTACAAGGCAAAAAGATTGACATTTTTGTGTGACAAAATACACACTGGAATTGTTATGAACAAGAATTAACTGAATTCTCCCGAACACAATTCCCTCATCATTGTTCTGCAAAATAACATGCAGGTTCTTTTTGTAAAGTGTGCCCTTCACTGTCACTTCATTTGATGCCAGTGTATTCCCTGGTTCAAAGTGAAAGCATGCAACAGATCCTTGAATGTCATCGTTGTAGTCACTTGCATGAAATTCTGTCCCTTTCTCTGCCACAACATTTTCAGAGAAAATGCTTCCTGAATTTAGGTAAGCCTGCAGAAGCTGATGTCTTTCTGCCAATGTAGCACTCAGGTTTTTGAAATTGTGCAATTTTATGGCACACTGTTTAAAGTGTGCTTACTCTCAAAACGCAGCGTCCACAAGCGAATGAGTGGACCAAAACGTTCAATGAGTTCAGGGTAATGGGACATGTAGTGGTGTTTCAGTTTAAGTGGATGACTTGGAAAAGACATCTTTTTAGTCTCAATATACTCTTCAATTAGAACTGCTAAATAAGCAATCTGACCGACTGTAATTACAGGAGCACAGATGAGCTCTGCTATTTGTCTAAGTTGAAGTATTAACTGCCACACCTCATTTTCAGTTGGATTGGCAATTTTTTCCCCTACCAAAAGAGGTAAAAGCCTGAGCAGGCACCAATTTTGCACTGCATGTCCACTTAATTTCCCAGTACCATGAGCAACGTTAGCTGGTTTATCATGTGCATCATTCCCCAGATACTTAAACTGGCTAATGCGGCGATTCAGTTCAGTGTAAGTGAACTGCATCTCTTGATTTACAAGGTGATCCACATACAAAGCAAGGTAAAATTACACAACACCTTCAAAAAGGTCGTGTCCTAGACAGGGAGGTAATCCTGGCTGGCATACGTGAAAGTACTTTAGGTCATTAAATGGAGAATTGCATTTGACACCAACAGCAATATCAGCTGCACCTGAGTCCAAATCCCTAAGATTCTGCTCATATGACATTACAGTTCTCGTTAATGCCTTTGTCAGGGGTGCTGAAAGAAATGTTTGGCGGTCGATTTCACAAAATCTGCAAAAGTGGTTACTTCTACTGAAATTTTCCACAAAGCCACCGATGTAATGGGATCCAAGGTTATCTCCTGCTATTGCGCATAGTGTACCTTTGTGAACCTTTCCATCAGCTAACAGAACCCCATTTTCCTCGAGGTCTTTAAGATCTTGTACCAGAGTGGCAAAAACCAAATCCTGGCCAAAAAACTTAAAATCTTGTTCCTTACACAGAAGAACTAGCTGCATGTGGTCAATTCCTGACTGGCAGTAAGGCAACAGGTTTCCAAGTGTCATGTAAACAGCAAGAATTTTGTGCTTTTTCTTGCCAGATCCAAGTGGGTTTGCCACTTCAAAAGCGTCTTCATACAAGATTAAAGCCAACGAATCTGTATCATCTTTTAACAGCACATTGTCATCAACATTACTGCCATCCCATACATCACTGAGGACATCATTTGTTTTTAATTGTAGATCTTGAATTTTTATGTTGTTCTATAACTGATTTACAGCAGAACAGAGCTTCTAAGCTTTGCTTAATGGGAATGTACTGAGCAAAGCTTTCCTTGCCAGATTCGTTTTTACCAAGGCAGATGGGGACAGGTTCAACATACTTGAAATTGGCTTTGAAAGACTTTCTCCTCTTATCAGTGTGTAGTGCATGGGTATTACACATCCGAAAAAGATCATCAGTTTTCATAATGTCTACAACATTCTTTACATCAGTTTCAGAAATGCCAAGTGTAGTTAATTTTTCACTTACCCTGTGTAGCAAATGAGACTGGCTAATATCATGGATGTCCTGCAGCCCCTCAATTACTGACTGAATTACAGATGATGGGAGAATGTGCTTTGCCTGCAATTTGAGATAAAACAGAGCCATATTCTTCAAAAACAGTGATTCATTTGCATTATCTGGCAATAGTGCAATATCCACCTGCTCTTCACTATCACCACAATCCATAAACAAATCAGACAGTGCATTTGAGTCTTCAGCCACATTGCATTCCTCACCATGTGGTCTCTGCACTGAAAAATTCAAATGTAGTATATTATGGCGAAACCTATCTGCTGAGGAGTTGCAGTGATACCTGGATATATGTGAGGTCAGTGTTGATGCAAAAGAAAAGCTTTTATTACACTTAAATGGGCAAGGCACTCTAGTGCCTTCTCTGATATGAGACTTCAGGTGTAAAATTAAGTTTCTTAAATCACTACATCTTTCCTGACAGACACCAATGTCACAGACTAAAGTGTAAGCATTACCTAATTGCTCAGCAGACGTCTTTGTGTCCCTCTTTTTGTGATCCCTGAATATATGAGCCTTAAAAGCAGCAAACTTTTTGAATCTTCTGGGGCAATCTGGAATACCACATTTAAAATAAGCATTAGGAACATGACTATGCATTTTCATGTGCTGACAGTATGATAAGACGGATTCAAATCCACTATCACAGAACTGACACCACATCATTTTTATGAACAAGTTGATTAACTTACCTTGGCGCTCAATCGATCTTCATCAGATTACTCTGAAATATAAAATGAATCGAAAATCAAATCCAGGTCGTGCAAATGACATGATGAATGTTTACGTTTTAAAAGGCATACCAAAGTTAATTGGCGAATAACGTTAGTTGTGAACAGACTGAACTGTTTACCCGAGGTACCTACTTGTGCAGTCTAATTCACAACGCGCTGACAGACAGGAACATATAACGTTAGCACGTCACATTTCAGGCATTATCATTTCGATTTCACATGTTCTATCATCGAAAACTGACACCATGTAATTTTGTGAACTATAACTGTAAGGCTCGGTCGATCTTTATCAGATAAAGTAACTGCTGAAATATAAATGAACAGACAATCAAATCCAGGTCGTCCGAATGGCAGAATAAAAGATAAATCAAAGTTAATTTGTGAGTAAGTTAGTTAAGAACAGACTGAACTATTCACTCGGGTTTAACCTAACATTACGTGTGACGTTGCAGGCTAAGTTAACGTTACGTTAAATCACAACGCTTATTTCGGGCATTAAAATTTTGATGTAACGTTCGATGTTCAATCGTCGAAAACGGCAGGATTAACACGCCGATCCAAAAAATCTTCCACTCGTGCAAACAGTTAAGAAATGCAATCGAATAAAACAGTCGACGGTGTCTTACCGTGTCAATGCTCAGGAAAACAATTATCCATCTGCTACCAACTTCATTTCTCTTCGTCACAGACAAAATGTTTTATCTTCGTCTTTTTGCTGCATTATCCTGTCTTTTTTTTTTTTTTTTTTTTTTTTTTTTTTTTTTTTGCTGCGTCCGTAGTGTAAATGGCAAACTGTAAAACTTTAAAACTATAAAATTTAAAACTAACTTAAAAGACCAGCATGTCTTCACACAGTATGCAACGTGCCTATTTGTTCGTGCTTTAGTGGCACTGGCTCTGCTCACATTTTAAAGAAATTTAGCACGAAGGAAATCAATCCCATAATGCAACATTTACAGCCTGATACTGTATTACGATTTTTGCGGGCTGAAAACAGAAAAATACTGTACATTTACAGCCTTTCTGTTAAATATACAGTCTGATACTGGTTTATAAAAATACAGTACAATGCTGTTAGAAATTGCCTGTAAATTTACAGTAAAGTTTTACAGTGTAACACTGTCCAACAGCGACACCCATACGAAAAGTTACAGTGGAGACATGCCTCCCCTTGGTCCATTGACTTTCTACAGAGACCCCATGCGTGCCATACCTTTTCTGGAGGCTAATTGACAAGAATGGGGGAAAGTCACGTGAGAGAAGGCAATGCCTCCATCGCGCTATAATTGGATGTGATCGGTTATGATTGGATGTGATTGGTTCGTGCGATAACATCAGTTCACAAAAAAAAGTGTTAGAGGCTATTTACACTGACCAAAATTATAAATGCAACACTTTTATTTTTGCCCCAATTTTTCATGAGCTGAACTCAGAGATCTAAGACTTTTTCTATGTACACTAGTGTTTCTTAACGGGGGCGGTACTGCCCCCCAGGGGTCGTTCAGACAGCATCGGGGGGCGTTGGAAGCAATATTTTTGAAAGGGGGGCGTTGAGCTGTTCCTGGGGGGGCGTTTGGTCAAGACGAGTTTACTCCAAAGATGTATGAGCTGAAACTTGCAAAAGAAAATGGTCTGCCACATCCTAACGCTGTCTTTACTGGATACGTAAAAACGCACTTTCTATATCTATGTGCTTTAACACAACGTGTCGCGCTGTTAGCGGCCAATGTAGTAGTGGTGTTCGCTGCTAGTTTACACCAATACTCCCGCTCCTAGACTTGACGGTGTATCATTTCCTTAGCAGCGACTTCAGTACTTTAGTGTTTGCTTGACTTTCTGTAGCGCAGCTGCTGCGTCAAAACAATAGCAAGCATTTAGACACGATAAAGCAAGAGATGTTTTTTCTTGTTTAGAAAAATTAATATTAATACTTTGCTGATTGGCTGCGGTTGATTTGAATACCAAATTTCTAAAGAGTTTATTCAAAGCTCACAATTATAGCCTAATTTATATCCACGTGGCTTTTTTGCTCCTTTTTTGCTTCTAATGATAATGATACTTCAAATGATAAATCAAAAATGTGATGAATGTCATGTGCCATTCAATGACATTAAAAAAATAAATAAAATTATGTATGAGCTGTTTTGGGGGTTAAGATACATGCTTTCAAAGAGGGCCTATATAAAATATAGCCTATAATATACACTACCATTAAAAAAGGTCAGTATGATTTGTTAATGGGTTCATAAAAAAGGTTACATTTTTTGAAACAGCCTACAGTAAAAACAGTAAATCTACCATTTGAAAAAAAAAAAGCTTTCTATTTGAATGTATTTTAAAATGTGTTTTCTTCTCATGCTAAGCTACAGTATATTACTACAGCTTTCAGTGTCACATGATCTTTCATAAATTATGCTGATTGTTGCTTAAGAAACATTTCTTATTAATATTATAGCTGACACAACACACTGACAAAAAAAGCAAGATTTGAAATTTAATTGACTATAACAAATATATAAATCAGGACAGCACTAAAATAGTAACTATTTTGAAAATGAGGAGCATATGTTTCCCATCTTTCTACAACCCCAATTAAAAGTTGGGCATTTTGCGAAATGCCATAAAATTAATATGTCATTTGTTCTCTTTAGCCTTTATTTAATTGACTTAAGTACAAAGAAAAAAAAAACCAATATTTTCACTGGCCAACTTAGTTTTATTTTGTTAATACAAAAAAAAAATTGAGCCATGATCCAGCTTTGCTTGCGAAGACTGAGAAGCTCCATTTATAGCCAAACATGATACCCTCACCTATTACCAATTCACCTGCTTGCTGTGTTTCAAAGCCGTTTATTTGGTTATTCTATAACCTTTTCACTTTTATTTTGCCTCTGTCCCAACTTTTTTGGAGTGGGATGCATACTTCAAATAAATAAATAAATAAATATTTTATGAATAAATATGTTTATATTTACAAAATACATTTAAGTTGGTCAGTGAAAACTTTGGAAATCTTTTCTTTGTACTTTTGTCAATTCAATAAAAGTTAAAAAGAATGAACAAATCACAGATTTTATCATTTTATAAAATGTCCCAACTTTTCTAGAATTAGGGTTGTACTTAGTTTTTTTTAAGTAAACTGAAATATTCTCACAAAATCTATGAAATATAGTAAAGTAGGGTTTACATTTCTTCCATTTGCATGAGTAAATGTGGTATTTACTCACCAAAATAACAATGTCCACTGTGTCATTTTTATTTAGTCTTTTTAAATTTGGGGCAACAAAATATATCCGCATCTCAACAACACTGAAGCTGTAGCAGTGAAAACCACCAATATGCTTAAAAACTCTGTAAATGAATGTTATTACACTTATTTTAAAATAATTTACTGTAAAAAAGTACTTGACTGTCTTTTTTGATCAATTCAATGCATCCTTGAAATAAAGTAATTTCCTAAAAATCATAATGACCCCATACATTTGAATTACTGTAAATATAATAACAGTCCTAATTATAAACACAAAATAATAATAATCAACTTTAATATTCAGTGAGGACAATTAGACTATGATTTTTTTGATGGGGGGGTGGTGAGGGACCTGGATAATGGGTAGGGGGGGCGCTGGGCCAAAAAAGGTTGAGAACCACTGATGTACACAAAAGGCCTATTTCTCTCAAATATTGTTCACAAATCTGTCTAAATCTGTGTTAGTGAGCACTTCTCCTTTGCCGAGATAATCCATCCACCTCATAGGTGTGGCATATCAAGATGCTGATTAGACAGCATGATTATTGCACAGGTGTGCCTTAGGCTGGCCACAATAAAAGGCCACTCTAAAATGTGCAGTTTTATCACACAGCACAATGCCACAAATGTCACAAGTTTTGAGGGAGCGTGCAATTGGCATGCTGACTGCAGGAATGTCCACCAGAGCTGTTGCCCATGAACTGAATGTTAATTTCTGTACAAACTGTCAAACTGTCTCAGGGAAGCTCATCTGCATACTCATCGTCCTCATCAGGGTCTCGACCTGACTGCAGTTCGTCGTCGTAACCGACTTGAGTGGGCAAATGCTCACATTCAATGGCGTCTGGCACTTTGGAGAGGTGTTCTCTTCATGGATGAATCCCGGTTTTCACTGTACAGATCAGATGGCAGACAGTGTGTATAGCGTTGTGTGGGTGAGTGTCAACGTTGTGGCTCGAGTGGCCCATGGTGGCGGTGGGGTTATGGTATGGGCAGGCGTATGTTATGGACAACAAACACAGGTTCATTTTATTTATTTATTTATTTTTAATATTTATTTATGGGCTTTTTATGCCTTTATTTGGAGAGGACAGTGTAGAGCAGACAGGAAAGCATTGGGTGAAGAGAGAGGGGAGTGGGATCGGGCAAAGGACCACAAGCCAGGATTCGAACTCGGGTCACCGTGAGCGCTGTTACGCTGTATGTCGACGCAGTAACCGTGAGGCTATTGGCGCCAACCAGGTGTGTTCCAGTTCCTGCGTGTTCCAGTTCCTGCCAATATCCAGCAACTTCGCACAGCTACGTACGAGGAGTGGACCAACATTCCACAGGCCACAATCAACAACCTGATCAACTCTATGCGAAGGAGATGTGTTGCACTTTGTAAGGCAAATGGTGGTCACACCAGATACTGACTGGTTTTCGGACATTGGTTTCAGCGTGAATGCTGCCACTCAGTCTTTTTGCCACTCAGTGGGTGGAGCCGCAACCACTCAAGCTGACCATGACGTATACCCTCTATAACAGCTCCAGTAGTGTAGATCAAGTGTGTGTTGAAGTCATTTTTGACACAATCGACCCAGGTTCAAATCCGCGAACTTTTTTTCTCCCTTTTCAAATCAAATATCACTTTGGAAAGGCAAGTATTTTCAATAATAATGAAGTAAATAATCAAAAAAATGAACATAAAGTATTGTATGGTTAGGATAGGTGTAGGTGAAGGGAGGGATTTATTGTCCCAATATCCATTTAATAATTTGAATTAAAATTATAATTTACACTCAATATGTTATTACTGCATACTGTTTTATATTGTACTATAATACTGAGGCGCAGATAATTGCCTCTTTGCAATAAGTAGTATAAATCCAGAAAATCCTGTAAATAGAATCTATAGCTATTTGCGCTATATATATATATATATATATATATATTAGGGTGGTCCTTATTGGGGGGTAATTTTTTTTTTTTTTTTTTTTTTTTTTTTTTTTGGAAATGTAATGTACACTTTTCGTTGTGAATTTACAGTAAAGTACTAGCATCTGGGTTGCCAGCCACTTCCTGTATTCTTACATGACTACTACTGTAAACAACATTTACAGTTCTTTACTGTAATTACCAAATACAGTATTATTGTTACGGAGTGCCCTTGAACCCCACTAGAGGGCACTCCAGTATGAACTCTCTTTTGTTTTGTGTCCACTCAACCTACCTGGTTTCACTCTTGTCTGTGTGTCATGTGCTTATTGGTTCCACTGTTCCAGGTGTCCGTTTCCCATTGGTTAGTTTTGTCATGTGACCCCTTGTGTTTGATATAAAAGGCCACTCCTCCCCCCTTGTGTTTGCTGATTGTTGTTTAGCCTTTAACGTTTCCTGTGTTCCTTGTTCTTGTTTTTCCTTAGCCTAGTCTTTGTGTTTTTTGCCCTTGGATTGTTTCTGCGTTTATCAACCCTTGCTGCCTGCCCCGACCTTTTCGCCTGTATATTGGATTATTCTTTCGGATTATCTTGGATGTTTCTGTTTGCCGTTTCTGACCCTGCCTGTTGTGACTACGTCTATCAATAAAGCTTGCAATTGGATCCACCTCTCAGTCGTCCTTCGTTACAATTATACTGTTATATCACTTATTTTTACAGTATTAGACTGTGTTATTTACAGCAATATTTTTTTCTACAGGGAATACTGTAATTCCTGCTTTTCATTCAGTAGAAGTCTTAGATTTCTTACAAAATTAAAAATATTATACTTTTTCATAACAGGAGACACAACAGAAAAGGGAAAACAACATTCTCTCAGTTTTAAAACATTTATTTATTTTTTGAAGCAAAGACCAGAAAATTGCCTTATATGAACATATTGGCTGAAATGCCCGCTGTAGTTATTTATTTATTTATTTTTAAATATGAAACATGTAAAATGCAACTAACAATTAACAAGTAATGTGCAATACAGTAATCTTTTTTCAGATTTTTTCAGGTTTTTCAGGAATATATTTTAAAAAGTCTTCAAGTTTTTCAGAAGAGAGAAAACCCGCAGGTTTACAGTACTGTTCTTTTTGTGCATGTCCAGTCTTCTTTTAAGTCATTTTTCCTTTCTTGGTTTTTAGGGTAGCCCTTATTAGGGGGGAATTTTTTAGAGAGAGAGAGAGAGGAGAAGATCATTTGACAAACATCTCAGTATTTTTTGTTCATACAGTGAAAATCATTGGTAACCAAAACAGCTTTGTTACCAACAGTCTTCGAAATACCTTCTATGTTCCACAAAAGAAAGGTTTGAAACGACATGAGAATGAATAAATGATGACAGGTTGCCATTTATACCCCACAACCTTCAAAACATTATATATTTTCAACACATTATTCAAACGCTAATACATTGCTTATATATGGTTTTCCTGTTCCTGCCCTTGTTATGTTATTATGAGTATCACCTGCCTTGTATCACCTGTGTCTTAATTAAGATCATTGTAATCACCTGTCTTTATAAGTTGGTTTCAGATCAGTGTTTGTGGTCTGGTCTCGTCTATGTGTATGTGTGTTCCTGCCCTGCTTGTGGATTTACCCGTTTGGAATATATATATATTAAAGACTTTTGATTTCATTGACCTTCGTCTTCGTGCTTATCCTTCACACGTAGTTGTGACAGAAGACCGGACCAATAGAAAAGTGCTTACCCCGCGTTTTGTTTTTTGTTTTAATCAGTGTTTTAATTTTTTTTCCCTTTATGAATGATCCTGCTGTCCTCGTCCTCCTGCTGGAGCAGGGGGACCACTCTCTCAAGGACCACACCGCCAACTACACGCACTACCCGGACAACTGCCTCTGCTCTTTCTATTTTGTGATGACACATGAATCATCACAAAAGAGAGCGACAGAGCCGAAAATCGCCCCGGAGCTGGATCCCCGACATGTCTGATCAGGTGTGTGAGCCGGCATTGAAACCCGCCGTGGAGGAGAGTGGGGCGTGAGGGCGTGGAAGGAAGCCCTGCCCACTGCACCGCCGGTGGGGGTGAGCAAACACTGGACCCTGGAAATTTAATTGACTTAATTGACTCCCGCCCCCTTTCATTGACCTGTTCCCTGCCTCAATGCTCATTCTGCTGAATCCTGTCAGCCCCTCTGCTCACCCTCAGCCCACCATCTGTGGCGTGGGCTCACCACTGGTCTGCCCATCTCCAGCTCCATTGGCGTCGAGTCTAGAGGATCCCCTCAACTCCGCCTCCAGCCTCCAAGGCCCAGACTCTGCCACAGTCCTGCGACCTAGCGGCTTCACCATGGCTTCCAGCTCCCTCATCTCCACCAGAGTCCATCAGTCCACCAGCTCCACCGGGCTCCCTCGTCCCTCCGGATCCGCCTTGGTCAGTCATCCCGATAACTCAGACTGCGCCTCGTCCTTTTGTCCCTCTGGCTCTGTTGGGCTCCTCCTTCCCTCCAGCTCCACCTTAGTCCTCTGTCACTTTGGCTCCGCCACGGCCTTCCAGATCTCCGCCTACGCCTCAGTTGCCGAAGCCACCTGCTCTGCCTTGGCCCTCTGGATCCTCCACTTTTTCTCTACGGTGCGAGGTCGTGCCTTCCGGGAGGGGGCCGAACTGTCACACCCCTGAACTCTTTGTATTGGTTTTTCCCTCTTGTGCCCATATATGGTTTTCCTGTTCCTGCCCTCGTTATGTCATTATAAGTCAACCTTGTATCACCTGTGTCTTAAGTTCATTGTAATCACCTGTCTTTATAAGTTGGTTTCTAATCAGTGTTCGTGGTTCGGTCTCGTCAGTGCGTACATGTGTTCCTACCTTCCTTTTGTGGATATACCTGTGTGGATTATATTAAAGACTTTTCATTGCATTTCATCTTCGTGTTGCGCCGTTCCTTTCACATACCATGACACCCTTTCCTAAACAGCATTATTTGTTTGCTTTCAAATTATAAATGCATAAGATTTAATGTAAACCCTGTGTTTTGAAAGAAACTCATACAATTTGCACATGCATTTTGTCTTAATTGGAGAAAACTGTGATATTTGGATGTCGACAGGGTGGACATGTTAAGCTTAGGAAAAGCAAGTAAGCAAACTCATACAAAGAAAATTTGTCAATTTAAAAATCACTGACTCACCTTAGCCTTGAAATTCATGCTACTGAAGAGACAAAAAATCTGTTGTCCAGATGCCACTAAAGGGGATGGCCTTTTCTTAAAGGGGTGGATTCCCCAATACGACAGGGTGGACATCCATTCAAGGGACATGGCCAAACTCTTATTTTTATTACATAAAAAATATCTTTTTTATTACCAAATGGTCAATACACTCAAATTTAGTAATTTCCTGTTTAACAAAATATTACAGTTTTTCTCGATTTTTCTAAAATTTCAAAACCATAATGGCATTTTTCAAAAAGCACACCCATTTCCCTAAACTATAAACACTGTTCCCCTGCTTTAACAAATGAGTCAGATTTGGTGAACGGTTACTGCAAAACTCTACCCACAAATCCCTACATTTCTCAGTGCTTACACCATGTGGTCATTTAGAAAGCACTAGCATTCAATATTGTTCACTCAAGTCTACAAAGTTAGAGCTCAATTGGCACACAGTTACCCAAGTGGAAACATTAGGAGTCAAAATTTATCACACACCAATCAGAACCTTCGATTTAGAATTAAGGGCCAGAGTCAGCTTACAGTTTGGTGCTTTTCTCAGATAAGAAATGGAATTCTCAAAACTACTTGTTCAACCTCCACATCAGCTAGTCACTTGTGCACATCATAAAATGTTTCTAATTTTTTTGTTAAGTTGTGTTTGCTTTGGTATGTTCATGCAACTGATTATGCAACTGATTTGTCTACTGTTTCTTACATTATCAGTTCCTATTGTCACATTGCTCAAAATGCATTACATGTACATAGTTCTCTGTGGTATAGTCTTACCCCTCAAAACATCAAGTCATTATCTTGGACCACTATTGACAAATACTGACAACTGCAGACCGAGAACACCCCAAAAGACCTGCAGTTTTGGATTTGCTCTGACCCAGCGGTCTAGCCATCATAATTTGGCCCTTGTCAAACTCGTTCAAATCCTTACCCTTGCCCATTTTTCCTGCTTCTAACCCATCAACTTTGGGGACAAAATATTCACTTGCTGCCTAATATATCCCAACCACTAACAGATGCCGTGATGAAGAGATAAACAGTATTATTCACTTCACCTGTCAGTGGTCATAATGTTATGCTTGATGTATAACTCCTGTTACAGTTTTTCTTAGTTGTTTACACACAATTACTTGTACTTGAGACACAATGACTACAACATGTAACTGATGCACCAACCCCCTGAACCAATTCTGCTAAACTACAAGCACAATTCCTGCTTTACACTCAAACTGCAGGTTTAAAACACACCTTTTTCAAAACACTACACACAATTCTCTGCATTTGGCACAATTTTCATGAAGAAAATCTCTTGTTTTCACAAGGAACACACTGTCATTCAAAATTGTAAAGTCAGTTGCCCTACTTTGCATACTAACTCATCACATGGGTAAACACCTGTCACACATAACTGCAATTTAGAAATCAGAGCTTTATAAAAGGACAACAGGTGAGCTCTTCTGTTTTGGAGCAATGGATGCCAATGTTGGAAACAGTGGCAGAGCCAGAGGAGTGAGAGTAAGAGGAGGAGGACGGGGAGGACGAGGATGAGGACAAGGATGAGCATGAGCATGAGCATGAGCACGAGGACGAGGACGAGGAAGGCCAAGGAACGTAATCTCTGATGAGATCAAAGCCACTTTGGTTGACCATGTGGTCAACCATGGTCTAACAATGAGGGAGGCTGGGCAAAGAGTACAGCCAAATTTGAGCAGGTACACTGTAGCATCCATCATCCGGACTTTCCGAAATGAGAATAGGTAAGAAATCTCACTGTACTTAATGAGTACATTACTGTAGTACAGTATTACCTGTGGACTGTTCTGTATACTGTGAAAATACTGTAAAGTATGTTTCAAGTATTTGGGAAGTGTATTCCTACTTTGTATTCCTACACAGTAGGCCTATTTACAGTATTTCACAGTATACTATTTGTATTGCAGAACTGAAAGATTACCAACACAAGGTGGTCCAGAACGTCTTCTGTCTCCTGAACAGGAGACTGTAATCATAAACATGGTTCTAGAAAATAACACCATAACATTACGGCAAATACAAAGAAAAATAATAGAAAACAACAACATATTGCGATATAACTATGTGCAAGTAAGTCCCATACAATCCCACAATTGATGCATACTCTCAACACTGTATAAATTACAGTATACATATTTCAGTACTGTACAGTAATCATACTCTGATTGTGCTTCACAATAGTGACCACTCCAAGTCTGTATTACGTATCATGTGTGTTTCAGAGAGTCCTTGAGCTAGAGGTGGCTGCAGTTGAGCACAAGTTCATCTTCATTGATGAGGTTGGATTCAACCTCACAAAAAGACGAAGGCGGGGAAGGAATGTCATTGGCCAGCGTGCCATTGTTGAAGTCCCTGGCCAGCGTGGTGGGAACATCACAATGTGTGCAGCAATTACCAACCATGGTGTCATCCATCACCATGCTACCCTTGGCCCCTACAACACTGCCCATCTGATCACATTCCTGGAAATCCTACACAACACACTCATTCCACCAGATCAGACAGATGGCCCAGAGCAGCTCAGGTATATTGTCATTTGGGACAACGTAAGTTTCCACCGGGCTGCTCTGGTTCATAACTGGTTCACTGCCCACCCACGTTTTTTAGTTGTTTATTTCCCTCCATATTCTCCATTCCTCAATCCTATTGAGGAATTTTTTTCTGCCTGGAGATGGAAAGTGTATGACTGAAATCCACACACACGTATACCCCTTCTCCAAGCTATGGAAGATGCATGTCGAGATATAGCAGTTGATGCTCTTCATGGCTGGATTCGCCATGCTAGGCGACATTTCCCCCGCTGCTTGGCCAGGGCAAACATTGCTTGTGATGTGGATGAGGTGCTGTGGCCAGACCGAAACAGAAGAGAGGATGCAGCATAGCTGTTTTTTTTTTTGTTTTTTTTTACTGTAACTGTATTCAGTAAATACTTCTGTTGATGGTATATGTAGACCACGTTATGTGCAACTTTGTGTCGGTTGGGATGAACACTGTGTACATTGTTTTTGTGGGGAAAAATACAGTAAAATATATTTGGTACCGTGTATTTGTGTGTTTTGTATAAAAACAATATTCTGAAATATTTTACAATGCACTTATGTAGGCCTATGTACTGTCTGTAGTAAGTGTAACACTGAACAAAAAAAAGGCTTGCATTAAGTCATTATGATGAATGGAGAAGAAGTGGTCATAGTGTTTTACATTACAGTATTTCTGAATTGCTAAAACACTAAAATCCATTTGCAAAACCAAAGTTGCAAGTGTACAAACCACTTTATTGATTGAATCACACAGTTTGCAGAACTTTAAACACTTCTCATGTGGTTAGACACAACTAGCAAATCGGAATCAGTCTTTGTGCAAAACTGTAAACACATTGTCATTGACAAGGCACATGTAGCATTGTGGTGCACTTCAACTCAGAATGGCACAACACAGCCCCAAAAGTGAAACACAAGCAACACACTGTTGTCATCGGTAACACACAAGCACTCAAAATTTAACACACCTGTTTCAAATCAGTAATGTGTTGCACCTAATCAATAATCAGGATATAAAGCCATGTCAAATCCAAATGGCATGTGTGATTTTCACAATGGAGGGCAGGAGAGAAGGAGGAAGTGGAAGTGGAAGTGGACGAGGATGACGAGGAGGAGGAGGAGGAGGAAGAAACAGAGGAGGAAGAGACAGAGGAGGAGGAGGAGGAGGAAGAGACAGAGGAGGAAGAGACAGAGGAAACAGAGGAGGAAGAGACAGAGGAGGAGGAGGAGACAGAGGAGACAGAGGAGGAAGAGACAGAGGAGGAGGAAGAAGAAGAGCCATCATTTCCAATGAAATTAGAGCAACAATCATACACCATGTTCTTGTTCATGGAATGAGTATGAGGGACTACGTGTTCAACCAAATATAAGCAGGTTCTCTGTGGCCTCCATTGTCAGGACATTCAGAGAAGAGAACAGGTAAGTGTACTATCATTTGTGGTCCCTCAAACTTACAGTACAGTATGTACAGTTGTGGAACGTCTCAGTAAATTACTGTAACATATCTCTAAAAATTGGCCCTTTTGTAGCAGTATTACAGTAAAACTAATAGTAGTACTAAAAATAATAGTATTTTATGTATTGTACATATTTGGTGACATTTTAATGCATTAGGCCTGTCTGTACAATTCTAACAAGAGGTTTTATTTGCTAGAATTGAAAGACTGCCACATGCCGGTGGAAGGAGGGGTATGTTCTCACAACAGCAGGAGACCATTATTGTCAATATGGTCCTTCAAAATAATCTCATTCGTCTGCGTGAAATACAACAGCGAGTTGAGGAAGACAACGTGAACTTTGAAGGAATCAACAGTGTGAGTCTCTCCACAATTGACCGTGTCCTGAAACGCAACCTGATAAGTCTCAAACAAGCCTACAGAGTACCATTTGAGAGAAATTCTGAAAGGGTAAAAGAGCTACGATATCAATATGTACAAGTAAGTAATCATGTCCAGAGATTAGACAGCACTATTGAGTTACTGTACATCTTTACTGTGTTGAATGTAATGCAGCACATGTATATAGAGGCATGAAGCCTGGAATGCTATGTAATTACGTTACTTCAAAAATAAATTTTTGTTCTTTTCTATAGAGAATGTTTCAACTGGATTCCATGGAGAGGCCTCATGAGTGCATCTTTTTGGATGAAGCTGGCTTCAATCTCACCAAGAGGAGAAGGAGAGGCCGCAACATTATTGGTCAACGTTCCATTGTAGAGTTGCCAGGGCAGCGTGGTGGCAACGTGACCATATGTGCTGCCATCAGCAGCTACGGGGTTATTCACCGCCATGTGACTTTAGGGCCTTACAACACTGCCCATCTTATAACGTTTCTGTATGCTCTACAGGAAGCATTACTGAGATGTGAAGAGAGAGGTGATGAGCAGGCAGAGCATCCCATGTATGTGGTAATCTGGGACAATGTGAACTTTCACCGTGGTCCTAGAATCCGTGAGTGGTTTGAAAATAACCCACGTTTTATAAATGTGTGCCTCCCACCATACTCGCCCTTCCCTAATCCCATTGAAGAATTTTTTTCTGCATGGAGGTGGAAGGTCTATGACAGAAATCCTTATGCACAGGAAAATCTTATTCAGTCAATGGATGCAGCATGTGACGACATTGGAGTGGAAGCGATTCAAGGTTGGATTCGGCATGCTAAAGGATTCTTTCCCAAGTTGTTTAGCAAGGGACAGGATTGCCTGTGACTATGTGGCCTGACTATGCCCAGAGGCATGATGCTGAGGCAGAATGATTCCAAGACATTGCTTGCTATCAATCTGTTGCATTTTTTGTTTGTGACTACATTTAAATGTGTGCAGGATTGTGCAAAAACTTCATAATGAATACATTTTTTCCCCTGCTCTGCCCTGAGTGCAGTGTTTTGCATTTATCTCTGTAGTGTGTAATGACTGCTGTGTAGTGTTTATGCATTAGCTGGATGTGTGTGTTATCTAAAAACAGTGTTTGGTTTTGGGTAAAGATAACATAGTTCTGAATCAATTGTTTGATATAGCAAGACAAGTCAAAGGTTTTGACAGTGTAGCTTAAGTTTGGTGATTTGTGTTTAAGGTTTTGAGAAAGTGAGAGAAACATTAAAAAAATGTGTTTTAGCAATTCAGAAATACTGTAAGCACATAAGTGATCAACTGGTTCTTATAAATGTCTATTCATGTGATGGTTTGTGTGTGTCATTTGAAAACAAAATACCATTTTGAGAAGAAATTACACTGTTTTGAATGTAAAGTTTCATTTTGCAGGAGAATTGAAGGGTTTTGCCCAGTGTGTGTGTTTTTTGATTTGTGTGTAGAGTTCTGACAATATGAGGCATGCTTTCAGAAAATGTGTGTAAACAATTGGGAAAAACTGTAAGTTGCACAAGTTTAATGATAATATTCCTGACACCTGTATAAAGTGTAATGAGGCAAAAGGTACACTATAGCACTGCGTGGGGATGTGAGAAAGTGAAGCCCTTTTGGCAAGGTATTGTTGATATGATTGACCAAATTATATCAAAGCAATTAACACTGGATCCAAAGCTATTTATCCTGTGTATATATCCTATCAGCCCTCTCTTACAAAGCAAAAAAGAGATCAGATTCATAGAAATGTGTTTTTACAAGCTAAACGTAGGAACCTAAAATAATCATTCATACAATTCGAAAAGGTTGAAGCAAATTACAAGGGTGTTTACAGTCGGCTATGTTTACATTAATCTCGCGTCATAAAAGCATTCTGAGCGGAGGTGAAATTACATGACTCAGCCGTGCTCTTCAGCACTCTTCTTTGTGAGCGTTTGATTGTGCGGACAAAAACTAGATTAGAGCGCCATCTGCTGTTAAAATCTAAGCTCAGAATCGATTACAAAGAGAATCGCGATGCATTCGGTAGATCTCAGAATCGATCCACGAATTGATTTATCGTCCCATCCCTAATCGTGATCTTCTACATAGACCTAGGAAACACTCTTTACCTGGTTTAGGTATCTTTATATAGTGTCCATTATTTTCTCCTTAATCATAATTTCCCCATAATAAGTTTTTACAAATCTCCAAAACTTTGTTACTTGTATATATTTTAAACTTGCCACTAAACCGCAGAATAATTAAGGGTGCAAAGACTTTAGCTTACAAAACACTGACTGATTTAAAAATGAATGATAGTTTTGCCTTACATTCATCACCACAGGGTGCTGTCACATTCTCTGCACTTTACTGTGCTTGTTTCATTCTGTTATTCGCAGATACAGTGGATTCCGCAGACACGCTGAGTCAGCGTATTCTGTGACATAATATCCCAGCCTGTACATTTCCACATAACCACAACAGCCCAGTTCCTGATAATAAATGATTTCATCTACAGCACAAATAGTCACATCCATTGTAACCTGTTTACGTGTTACTCAATGCTAACATATATTACATATAGTATAAGATCTTGAAAAAAAAGCATTTGTGAGATCATCAAAATTGACCTTTGTATTTGAAATGACTCTGCACCTCTTATGTTAGAACAGAGCACTGAACTGAAAATCCTATAGCATCTAGTTCTTTTTTTAACAGCAGATGTAACATAAGCCGTTATTTCCCTGTCCCTGTACACTGCTGATGCTGCCGTTCTTCATGGTTTGATCAATGAGGCCATTACAGTTGGAGCATTCTAAAAGAGAAAATATAAATGTACAGTGAATAGAGTAGGTACAGCATATTGTGCAGGGTTGTGTGCAACCTATATATAAACCATGGATTCAGTTGTCAATATTTCTTTCTTGCCTGGGGTGGTTATCTATTGATATCAGTTGTATTATATTACAGTACAAATACAGCATAATTATTCAAATTCACAGGAAGCAAATAAGCATAATTAGTCCAAATGAGCCAAAACTGTTATGTTGACTACGCTAAATTCAAATGACAACTAATTCAACATCCAACATGAATATCTTATATATTCAGAGTTTATTCGAATTTAGAATCCGAATATCTTACTTATTTGTATGCTTAGTTAAAGCGTCGATTGTGTTGTAGCATGTGCAGTGAATATTCAGAAGCCTCTCTCAAAGACTCAACATATAAGCAAACATATACGTCGAAAGCAATTCAGTACACACTCTCTCTCTCTCTCTCTCTCTCTCTCTCTCTCTCTCAAACACACAAACCTGCACAAGTACAGTGCATTCCCGCCCTGGGTGTCCGGGATACAAACTCTCTCATACTCATTCATCAATAGCGCTTTGTAAAGACTGCTCTCAGCTTTTAGACTACAGCGAGGTTCAGCACTCTGTCTCTGCCCTTTCCGAGAGGTTTAGACGCATCCCGCAACGGCAACCACAGGAGATCAAGAAATTCCTCCAAAACACAGCACGACATGGATAAAGGAGATAAAGGTAAGAAACTTAAAACCGTGTTAGTGTTTATTATTATGCCGGGTGAGAGTGAATACGCTTTAGGGCTGTTTCAGGAAAAGTGGACTGCGGATCTGGTTCGGGAAGTGTACAGAGCTTGATATGATGCTCAATGCAGTATTCGGAATTAAAAAGCTTGGCGAACTGCGAAAGCTCTCGTACATTTAGACATTCTAGGAAGGGGTAATTTTTAATGTTATATAGTTGGTGTTGAGTGAGTAGATCAGATAAAACATGAATATTAGCATTTAGAGTGTGCCAAGATACAGGCAGCGACTGCTTCCTCCTGTGCAGATGCTGAGCAAATAAAAATCCTGAAAACATACCACATTCAGGCAAGGCAAACACAAGCCTGACTGTTTTGTACTTGAAATAACTATAAGTTGATGCGCTTTTTATTTTTATTTATTTATTTATTTATTTGTTGTTGTTATTATTATTATCATCATTATTATTATTATTATTATTATTGTTGTTGTTGTTGTTGTTGTTATTGTTTTATATACATGTTTTATTTGTTATTTTATACAGTTAAACAAGAGCTTGTGAGACTTTTGTGAGAAATTATTTCTGCCCACTAAGGGCTGGGCCAGGTGCTGCTATAAAAAGTGCTGGCTGTCCACTTCTAGGGAGAGATGAAGTGTGTGATGTTGCTTATGTGGCACTAAGTCTACTGATTAGCATGTGCATAACAGCAGAGATTCCAGCAAAAAGGAACTCTTTCCATCACCATGTGAACTGCAATGTAGTAATTTATGTAAAGACAGATAAGATAATCCACTATCAGCTGACATTAAATCAAATATGTTTTCAGTATTTAGAGCTTTTGTTCTTTTTCCTAAGAACAGTGACTTTGACTGACACCCTGTCAAAACAGACGCACACAGAGAAGGTGGGGACAGAAATGTGCTGTGTGCAGGTACAGTCTAAAGGTGTCCACTCTGTCGTCTTAGCTTTATTAAGCCTGACATGTATTTATCTATTATACTTTGAATGCTTAAATATGTATAGAATAATAGATTAAGATTTAAAGACACATACAGGATTAATACTCCTAGATGGTTACAACAAATGTTTTGCTTCACATTTGGTAGGCCTCACTGCAATGGGACTGTCCTTAAATGTGCTAATAACTCAGTCTAAAAGAGAGGGTGATGGTTAGATGAAATTTTGCCTTGTTAGCAAGAAATGATCCTCTCAATAGCACAAAATTAAACTATCCTGACCTGTCCTTTACTTGTATCATTCTTCTCTTCTCTTCTCTTCTCTTCTCTTCTCTTCTCTTCTCTTCTCTTCTCTTCTCTTCTCTTCATGCTTTCTTCAGTCCTGTTTTATTTTCTTAACCCTTCTCCATCTCCCTTGCTTTGACAAATTATTCTGCTGCAGAGAAAAGACACAACTCTGCTGCAGCTATACTGTAGGTCACGCAGCAAACAGTTTGCTAATTCTCTTACTTACTTGATTATAGCATTTTTGTTGTTGCTGGTGTCTTAGATACTCCAGATTCCAAAAATAAACCAGAGAAAATTTGTAATTTGAATCAAACTGGCTTTGTAAGAAAGTTAGGCTTCTACAAAGTTATTTTAGGTTACAATACATGAGCACCCTTTAAGACCTGTATTAAACTGAACAACTGTCACAACTTTTAATGAAAAAAAGAATATAAAATGTAAAAAAACAAAAAACAAAAACAAAACAAAACAAAACAAAAACAAAAAAACAAAAAACAAACAACAACAACAAAAACATTTAGGACATATAATTATAGCATGCACAGAAGTCACAAACAAGCACATTAGTTTAGTATTAATTTAACAAGGTTGTTTCTTCTTATTGTGTAATTGTTTATGTCCCCAGTGTTTTTATATGCCATTTTTATGTTGTTTAGTTAATGTTTATCGCATAATTGTGGTGTGTTGTGTGTTATCCACATTGTGTTTTGTGTTTGTGTTGGTATCACCTGTGTTATTGCCAGTACATTTAATAAACAGGTTTTTATTGTTCAGACTGTTTGGTACATTAAAAATGAATGGACATATAAGAGAAACAACCTTCCCTCACTCATTTTTTGTGCAGCTGTGTGTGTGTTTACAATAAACAACCAAAAATAGGTCAAAATGTTCTTTATCATTTATTACAGGTTGTAAAAAGTGTAAAACTGAATACCTTCTGCTAGATTCCAATTTCAAGACTTCAGGACTAATTCCTAATGAACTTTTCGAAATTGTAAAAACACATTTCTCAAAACTATTGCTCATTTTCTCAAAACCTAAACACAAATCCAAATTTTCAAATTAAATTCATAGAATCCCTGACTGGTGCGATGGCACCTATTGTATCCATTAGCGTACTTTTTCTTCCACTCAGGAAGTCTATGACAGCCCATAGAACCGATTGCGGGAAAGTTGTGAAATTTGGCACACTTATTGAGGACAGTCTCATCATTAACCACAGCAAATTTGGAGTCTCTAACTCTAACTCTGTAGCGCCACCACTTGTCCAAAGTTTCAATCATTTTACGCTAATAACTTTTGAACCGTAAGGCACAGAATCAGAATTCTTTTTTTCTCTGAATCCTTGGCTCATGCCGAGTCAAATTAAGTCCAAAATTCAAAAATTGTAAGGTTTAGTTTTTTTTCTATAAATTTTTGTTCATAAAACCCACTTTTTCGAACTCGTCCTAGACGGTTTGTCTGATTTTCACCAAAATTGGCTCAGATCATCTTCAGACCATGCTGGCAAAAAGTTATGGAATTCAAGTTGATTAGTCAAACTGTTCTCGAATAACGCGCAAATGAATTCTACGAAAAGCACGCAAAAATGGTTGTGAGGCTATATCTCCGCAACGGTTTGGCATATTGAGACCAAACTTGGTGTGTGTTATAACAAGCATGACCTGAGGCTACCTGCAGTGTTTCGGCACAGTGCCACCTAGTGGTCAGGAGATATGAAAAATGGCTATTTTTGCTTATAACTTCTGAATAGTTTGGCCAAAAATCATAAAACCAGTCTCTTCAGATTCGGTGCATCATGCCGAGTCCAACCATACCTAATTTTCCCATGTCAGCCATTTTGGGTGTCGGCCATATTGAATTTTGTCCAAAAATGCTATATTTTACAAACGCATTGACGTATCGTTACAAAACTCGGTATGTGTCTTCGGCACCATGCCCTGACAGTACTCAAAAAGTTTGGGGGCAGCGCCACCTTGTGGTCAAAAGTTATAAAGAAATTTACAAAAATGCTAATAACTTCTGCTTACATTAGCCTATTGTAATGAAACTGATGTCAATAGATTCCTTGGGTCAAGCCGAGAACATTGATACCCATTATGCCAAAATTGGCCAAACTTCCTGTCCGCCATTTTGATTAATGTACAAAACCTACTTTTTCGAACTCCTCCTAGACCGTTAGTCCGATCTTCACCAAATTTGACTCAGATCATCTTCAGACCATGCTGGCAAAAAGTTATGGATTTCGTGTCGATATTCGAAACGGTTTTCATTTAGCGCATCAACGAATTTGCTGGAAAGATGCCAAACTACATCTGAGGCTGTATCTCTGCAAAGCTTTGACATATTGACACCAAATTTTATATGTGCCATTGTCACCTCACACTGACCACGCCACATCAATTTGGTAACAGCGCCACCTATTGGTCAGAAGTAATACACCATTCATTAAACATTAATAATGAAATTTCCAAAAATGCTAATAACTTGTGATTGCATTAGCCTATTGTAATAAAACTGGTCTCAAAATATTCCTTGGGTCATGCCGACAACATACATACCAATTATACCATACTTGGCCGAACTTCCTTTCCGCCATTTTGATTAATGTACAAAACCTACTTGTTCGTACTCCTCCTAGACCGTTGATCGGATTTTCACCAAAATTGAGTCAGATCATCTTCGGACTGTCCTGACTCAAAGTTATGGATTTCGTGTCGATAGAGTAAACCATTTTCGTACAGCGCCACTACAGATTTTAGGCTTGATGCCAAAATGATTCTGAGGCTGTATCTCTGTAAAGCTTTGGCATAATGACACCAAAATTTGTGTGTGTCATTGTCACCTCACACAGAACACATCACATCAATTTGAAAACAGCACCACCTATTGGTCAAAAGTGATAAGCCATTAAATTATATATTGGTTGTATTTATGATTTTTCAGCCATTTCAACTGATATCATCCTAAAATGACTTTAGTTACTCATTGTTACAGTCGGTCTGTTGCTCCTTGCCATGCTTAGCTCCTCATTCTGCCTCTGTTGTGCTTGGCCCCGCAATTGCTGCTTGCAGCTATATTTATTATTCTTCTTCTTCCGCTTCTTCTTCCGCTCTTGAGTCTATGGCAGCCCATAGAACCGATTGCGGGAAAGTTGTGAAATTTGGCACACTGATAGAGGACAGTCCCATCATTGACCATAGCAAATTTGGAGTCTCTAACTCAAACTCTCTAGCGCCACCACCTGTCCAAAATTTCAATAATTTTATGCTAATAACTTTTGAACCGTAAGGCACAGAATCAAAATTCTTTTTTCCCCTGAATCCTTGGCTCATGCTGAGTTGAATGAAGTCCAAAATTCAAAAATCGTAAGGTTTAGTTTTTTTTTCTATAAATTTTTGTTCGTAAAACCTACTTTTTCGAACTCGTCCTAGACGGTTTGTCTGATTTTCACCAAAATTGGCTCAGATCATCTTCAGACCATGCTGGCAAAAAGTTATGGAATTCAAGTTGATTAGTCAAACCGTTCTCGAATAACACGTGAAAGAATTCTAAAAATGGTTGTGAGGCTATATCTCCGCAACGGTTTGGCGTATTGAGACCAAACTTGGTGTGTGTTATAACAAGCATGACCTGAGACTACCTGCAGTGTTTCAGCACAGTGCCACCTAGTGGTCAGGAGATATGAAAAATGGGTATTTTTGCTTATAACTTCTGAATGGTTTGGCCAAAAATCACAAAACCAGTCTCTTCAGATTTGGAGCATCATGCCGAGTCCAACCATACCTAATTTTCCCATGTCAGCCATTTTGGGTGTGGGCCATATTGAATTTTGTCCAAAAATGCTATATTTTACAAATGCATTGACATATCATTACGAAAGTCGGTATGTGTCTTCGGCACCATGCCCTGACAGTACTCAAAAAGTTTGGGGGCAGCGCCACCTTGTGGTCAAAAGTTATAAAGAAATTTACAAAAATGCTAATAACTTCTGCTTACATTAGCCTATTGTAATGAAACTGATCTCAATAGATTCCTTGGGTCAAGCCGAGAACATTGATACCCATTATGCCAATATTGGCCAAACTTCCTGTCCGCCATTTTGATTAATGTACAAAACCTACTTTTTCGAACTCCTCCTAGACCGTTAGTCCGATCTTCACCAAATTTGACTCAGATCATCTTCAGACCATGCTGACAAAAAGTTATGGATTTCGTGTCAATATACGAAACGGTTTTCGTTTAGCGCATCAACGAATTTGCTGGAAAGATGCCAAACTACATCTGAGGCTGTATCTCTGCAAAACTTTGACATATTGACACCAAATTTTATATGTGCCATTGTCACATCACACTGACCACGCCACATCAATTTGGTAACAGCGCCACCTATTGGTCAGAAGTAATACACCATTCATTAAACATTAATAATGAAATTTCCAAAAATGCTAATAACTTCTGATTGCATTAGCCTATTGTAATAAAACAAAATATTCCTTGGGTCATGCCGACAACATACATACCAATTATACCACACTTCACTGAACTTTCTTTTCCGCCATTTTGATTAATGTACAAAACCTACTTTTTCGAACTCCTCCTAGACCGTTGGTCCGATTTTCACTAAATTTTACTCAAATCATCTTCAGACTGTGCTGACTGAAAGTTATGGATTTTGTGTCGATAGACAAAACCATTTTCGTACAGCGCCACTACACATTTGTGGCATGATGCCAAAATAACTCTGAGGCTGTATCTCTGTAAAGCTTTGACATAATGACACAAAACTCACACAGAACACATCACATCAATTTGAAAACAGCTCCACCTATTGGTCAAAAGTGATAAGCCATTAAATTGAATTACTATTGGTTGTATTTATGATTTTTCAGCCATTTCAACTGATATCATCCTAAAATGGCTTTAATTACTCATTGTTGTAGTCGGTCTGTTGCTCCTTGCCGTGCAAATATTTTTTGGAACCACTACAGAAGTGTTACATTTTGTTGTCCTTTGGTGTGATGCCCCTAAATTATGTTTTTTAATTAAAAACTGTATTTTAGACTACATAATCAAGGAAAATGATGCAAATGTGTCTTGCAAACTGCTAATGACAGATTAGCTCGGAATAGCAAGGTCATTAATTGACACAAAAGGCTGAAAGGTTCTATGGTGTGACAGAAAATGTCCTCCGGTGTGACGCCTGTATTGTCACACCATAGGACAAAGATGTCACACCAGAGGACAAGGTCTGTTTAAATAACATTTAACTTTTTATTATTTTTTGATCATTTTCAGGGTTCTTAAATGCAGTAATTACATTAATTGAACTATTTTCTGATGTTTTTGCAGAAATATTTTACTGTCATAAAGTGTCATGAAAATAAGTATAAAATGTGATACTTTGTTTTTGAGACAGAAAGAACTGGGGGAAAGAAATTAGTGTAACAGAGAGGACACAGAAGGGAGGGGATCCTAAGAGAATGATGAAGAGATTAAATACAATCAAAAATATAGCTGCAAGCAGCAATTGCGGGGCCAAGCACAACAGAGGCAGAATGAGGATCTAAGCACGGCAAGGAGCAGCAGACTGACTACAACGAGTAATTAAAGTAATTTTAGGATGATATCAGTTGAAATGGCTGAAAAATTGTAAATACAACCAGTAGTAATACAATTTAATGGCTTATCACTTTTGACCTTCGGTGCTTGGCCCCTAATGATGCCCTAAAAAGAGTAGCCATATAAAAAAAATCATTCACATCTTGCAGTTTTTCCACATTTGCTAAAACACTAAACCCCATTCGCTGAACCAAATTCTCAACAGCCTAAAACAATTTGTCAAATAAATCTCTCTGCAAAACCTTAAACAAGTTCAGGCAGTTTAGACACTGTTTGTAGATCTTATGCACTCTTTTTGCAAAACTCTAAACACATTCTCACTCACTAAGACACAATTTGCTCTGTGATGCACTTGTGATGCAAAACCCTAAACACAAGAAAGCAAAAGTTAAGCACAACACTGCAACATTGCTGTCATTGTTTACACACAACAATTCAAAATTCTTTACACTTGTTTCTAAATATTTAAATATACAAAATATAAGCCAGTTCAAAGTGCACAGAAGGCACGGGTGCATCTGTCAATTGGAGAGAAATAATTACAGTTTTTCTCAATTGCTTTAACACATTTCTTGAAATTATGCCTCTTTTTTTGTGAAACTGTAAACACAAATCCGTAACTTCTAACTCAATTCCCTGAACTTACTATATTCAGGTCAAAATAAAGCTCTCCACTCAAAACAACTCAATCTTGCTAAAAAAAAAACAAACTTTGCTCTCAGACATGACACACAAACCCTCAAAAACACACACACTACTACACAGTTTTACACACTGACAAGATCAATTCAAAACAATACTACAAAAACTAATAAGTGTTGCTTGGAAAAAAAAAACATGATGAACACAACAAATGTACACTCTTACAAATTAGTACTTTAATAGGTTCTTCACAGCGATGCCATAAAATAACCATTTTTTATTCCACAAAGAACCGTTTAGTCAAAGGTTCTTTTAAGAACCATCTCTTTCTTACCTTTTTATAATGTGAAGAACCTTCTTTCGCCACAAAGAACCTTTTGTGAAACAAAAAAGGATCTTCTATGGCATTGTGAAGCACCTTTATTTTTAAGAGTGTATGCATTTGCAAGTGTTTTAATCCTTAATTTATTGTAATGTAGAGTACAGTACAAAACAGCAAACAACAACAAAAATAATTATTCTGCCCCAGCATCCTGTCTTTGGTCTGGGACAGGCCAAAGAACCTCCTCAACATCACAGGCTAAATTGGCCCTGGACAGGCAGCGGGGGTAAAATCCATTCTCTTCGAAATTACATATTACTGTATGCAGGACATAGGATTCACTGTTATACTTTTACTAGTGGTCTGACAAAAAAATATGAAGATAAAAAAAATACAATAAAAATACATCATAAAGTCATTGTGAAATAGACAAGAAAAAGAAATATGTGCAAAGGCGAAAGTGCACTGTCAGAATTTGTAACTCTTGTGTTGTCCTCTGTCTATATATGCTTTCCAATTGAAGGTTCATGAGATGCTGAGATGCACCTTTGAGCTATTTCAGAGAACTGCTTTATCATTGGTTGATCTGTAGTCTTTACAAAGTCAATATTTACTTGAACAATTCATGGCAAATTCACAAAAAGTCTAATAGAAATGTGTAGAATATGCTTGACATTTTATGACAACTAGATTAAAAAAATTGCATTACTGCAAAGACATATACGATAAGCTAATGACTTGATGTTTTGAGGGGTAAGTCTATAGCAACATGACAATAGGAATTGATCATGTAAGAAACCGCAGACAAATCAATTGCATAATCAGTTGCATGAACGTACCAAAGCAAACACAACTTGTTCAAAAAATTAGAAACATTGTATGATGTGCACAAGTGACTAGATGATGTGGAGGTTGAACAAGTAGTTTTGAGAGTTTCATTTCTGATCTGAGAAATGCCCCAAACTGTAAGCTGACTTTGGCCCTTTTATCTCCATCGAAGGTTCTGATTGATGTGTGATAAATTTTGACTTCTAGTGTTTCCACTTGGGTAATGTTGTGCTAATTAAGCTCAAACTTTGCAGACTTGAGGGAACAATATTGAATGCTAGTGCTTTCTAAATGACCACATGGTGTAAGCACTGAGAAATGTAGGGATTTGTGTGTAGAGTTTTGCAGTTACAATTCACCAAATTTGACTCATGTGTTAAAGCAGGGGAATATTGTTTATAGTTCAGGAAAATGGGTGTGCTTTTTTTAAAAAAATGGCATTATGGTTTTTAAATTTTAGTTAAAAAAATTGGTTATAGTGTTTTAACAATTGACAAAACTGTATATATATACATACACTGACCAAAATTATAAACGTTTTTGCCCCCATTTTTTGTGAGCTGAACTCAAATATCTAACTGTGCGTTCACACCGCCGCCGGTGAGAGCGTCAAAATTCGCTCTGGCCGCCCTGCCAGCAACGCTGTAGAAAGATTCGTTGACGCCCTGACGATCGAACGCTTGGTCTTGTATTTAAAGCGGCCGCAAAGCAAACAAGCATGTTGATCTTGTGCAGACTGACCACAAGTAGGGTGTAAGTTAACCTCATGATTTTTATAAAAAGTTAAAGTAAGAAATTGAATTTAATTGTAGTTACATGCAGTGGTGTAGTGGTGCCTGGAGAAGTGTATACGCATTAGTTATACACATGTATATACGCAAGCTTTTACCTTTCTGACATCTGGACGTGACTCTGCGCAATCCCTGACATGAACAGCATCTGGGGTGGAGGAGGACTGAGCGGGCGCGGGCGCATCAGTCTTAATCTTCAAACATATTTCAAATGAAGCCGGCGTCTTTACTGGGTGTTTTTAGCGAATATTTGGATTTATTCACATATGACTGGATGTGCTGGACTGTCATGATTTTGGCTAATGCAGGACACTAGCTTACTGAATGATGTGCATCAGAGGGGATTTCAAGGTGGGTATACGCAAAGCCACCTAATAAAATGGATATATGCCGTAGAGTTGCGTATACCCTCCACTACACCACATGTTTGCTAACGAAATAAACCAATTAACTATACAGCCACTGTCTGTATATATTAAAGCCTAATGACATTTATCTTTATGTTTTTCTCTATTGACAATACCACAGGGGAGAAGAGGTACAGAACACTTTTGTTTTTACTTGCGAAAAAAATAAATAAATAGGCAGAGGTGCCTGTTTTTATTTTAAAATATGTGACATACACCTCGTCTCCATCAGCAAAGTTAGCATATGCAATTCCCGCTTATTTACAGAAAATATATAACAAAATATAAATATATAACATCAACAAGACACCTTGGTCCATGCATCATTTTGCTTGGGAACTAATGTGTTCGGAACCAAAGTTTTACAGGCGTTCTCTGGAATCCTCTCAAGGGGTGAACTTCTACATTTCGATTGGTTGCCGCCGAGCCGCGTCATAGCTCATTACCATAAAGTTGACCTGACTTCAACTCTTCCCGACGCCCACACCGTCCAAAACGCGACGCGCCGCTTCTCGCCGGAGCTCGCCGCCGGCTCACATTGAAAATGAATGACTTCCGGCCACTTTGACGCTCTCGCCGGCGGCGGTGTGAACGCACAGTAAGACTTTTTCTATGTACACAAAAGGCCTATTTCTCTCAGATATTGTTCACAAATCTGTCTAAATCTGTGTTAGTGAGCACTTCTCCTTTGCTGAGATAATCCATCCACCTCACAGGTGTGGCATATCAAGATGCTGATTAGACAGCATGATTATTGCACAGGTGTGCCTTAGGCTGGCCACAATATATATATATATATATATATATATATATATATACATGGGCGTCGGAAGCAAAATAAATGTGGGTGGGTGCTCCCCCCAAAAAATTAACGTGACAACATTACAAAAGACGGCTGAAATAAAGGAAATAAAGGAAATAAAGTATCGTGTAGGGTTAGATGTATTTGAGCAGCAGATACGCTCAGATGCTTTGTTTACTTTGCTGTGTTTCGGGAGTGCAGCAGGCGTGAATAACTAGTGAAAACACAAAATGGAGTTTAATTAACACGCAGTGGTGTAATGCAGGGTATGCTCAATTATACAAAGTATACCTGCTTCTTTATCAGTCGGCTTTGTGAAGCCTATACCACTTCTAAATCCCCTCTGATGCGCATCATACAGTAGTATCCTATATTAGCCAAAATCATGACAGTCTACCAGTCAGTGTTGGGGAGTAACTAGTTACATGTAACGGAATTACGTAATTTAATTACAAAATAAATGTAACTGTAATTAGTTATAGTTACTGAGAAAAAATATGTAATTAAATTAAAGTTACTTTTGAAAAATCCCAGTGATTACAAAGGGCATTACATCCGAATTTTTCCACACACCCACCCCCACTTACAGATTTAATTGACTTCTTTTAAATGGCATTGACTGCTCTAAAATGAGACCCCAATGTTTCAGGAGTTTAGGACACAGAATAGGACACATGCTTATTCGATAACTGTTTTATTTCCTTTTTGGGTTTATTTTTTAAGATTGTTTTTTTCCAAGGCATTGTTAGATGCTAGTGTTTTCTGTCATAACTATGCGAACATTTGATTTCAAACCCAGTATCATAGCTATTAAACTATTTCTTGTTATGATGTTATTATGTTATGATCTTGTTATGACATATAGCGCAACTGCGCTCACGGTGACCCGAGTTTGATTCCCGTCTTGAGGTCCTTTGCCGATCCCATTCCCCTCTCTGCTCCCAACTCTTTCCTGTCGTCTCTCTACTGTCCTATCACAATAAAAGGCATAAAAAGCCCAAAAATATAAGTAAAAAAAAAAATTCCAAAAAAAAAAAAGTCTGAATTCAATTTAATATTATGTGTACAATTTCTTAATTCTGTCATCCTGGTATCGTGGACTTGCTCTGTTGTTTCATACAAATGCAGTTGCTGACTTTTTTTTTTTTTTTTTTTTAACATTGTAATGGATTATAAGATAACTAACAAACTAGTACTACTACTTAATTATTTATGTGGTGAAATGTTGGGTAAGAAAACTGGTATGACTGCACTGTATCACTAGTTTGAACTAGTGAAATGTCTAGTTTGAACTTGCCGTTTGCTAGCAACTGATTTCTTCATGGAAGCTTTGCGTTCAAATATTTTAAGTCAGATCAGTGTTTAGTGTCTAATTATTTTGACACGAAACATATTAAAAAATCTATCAAGCAGCTGTGTAACAAGTGAGATAATGTACATTCAGCCAGTTGTTATCGCAAAATAAAGATGTATATTATCCCTTACTTATTATAATCTTAATTCAAGTGATAAAGGATTTTGAAAGTGACAGTGATCAGTGTTGAGTGGTATTGTAAGGTTAACTCTTCCTGGTTTAAATGTTTCAAAATGATTAACAGTTGAAAATATTATAAATTTAGAAAAGTAATCAAAAAGTAATTAAAAGTAATGTTACATTACTTTAATAAAGTAATTGAAAAGTTACACTACTTATTACATTTTAAATCAAGTAACTTGTAATCTGTAACCTATTACATTTCCAAAGTAACCTTCCCAACACTGCTACCAGTAGCTAATCAAATCGCATGTGAATAAATGCAAATATTCCCTAAACATATCCAGTAAAGACAGCAATGCGGTCAGGACCGTGGCGCCAGCTTCCTCATGTGCCCACGCCCGCTCCGTCCGCTCCTCCACCCCAGATGCTGCCTGTTCATAAGCGTGAGCATAGAGCTTAATCTATTAGCGCACTCGTCATGTGGAATGGATTTGACTGATGGCGCTCTAAAAAGTGCGCAGACATATTCGCTGAATTAGTAAAAGTGGGTGGGTCCGGTATCATAGGTCTTCAAAAGTGGGTGGGTCCTGTCCCACCCGCATTCAATGGTTCCGATGCCCATGTATATATATATATATATATATATGTTTATATGTGTATATATATATATATATATATATTAACACTCATATCTCATATTCACACTCTTCTGTACCTCTCAGATTGCACCCATGTCTTCTGTGCACTTTGAACTGGCTTATATTTAGTATATTTAAATATTTAGAAACAAGTGTGAAGAATTTTGAAGTATTGTGTGTAACCAATGACAGCTGTTGCAGTTGTGCTTAACTTTTGCTTTCTTGTGTTTAGGGTTTTGTATCACAAGTTCATCACAGAGCAAATTGTGTTTTAGTGAGTGAGAATGTGTTAAGAGTTTTGCAAAAAGAGTGCATGAGATCTGCAAACAGTGTCTAAACTGCCTAAACTTGTTTAAGGTTTTGCAGAAACAGTGATTTATTTGACAAATTGGTTTAGGCTATTAAGAATTTGGTTTAGAGTATGGAGTTTAGTGTTTTAGCAAATGTGAAAAAGTGTAATTTCTAAACTTATTCGTTTTGTTTTCTTTGTATGTATGGATTGCTTGGGTTGTTACCCACAACTGGTGAAAATTTCAAGTTAACAGCACCTTTAGAAATATATATTTACTTGTGACGTGTTCAATACTTATTTTACCCGCTGTATATATATATACTCATACATGTGTGTGTGTGTGTATTTTCCTTTTTTTTTTTTCTTTTTGGGGTTATATTCACCAAATTTAGGTGTGATTTGTTTTGAGTATGTGTATGTTTTTTCTTTTCTTTTTCTTTTTTTTTTATTGCAAAATGATTACTATATACAGCAAACATTCTTTTTTTTGTAACTACATGCACTGAACACTGTGATCTCTATTTTTTGATGTAGTGTCTAATAAATAATATGTAGTGCGTATATTATTGACTAATGTGTGTATGATTTGAAAGCTTTGTTTGATTTTGAGTACAGGTGAAACGGTTTTGAAGCGATTGTTTGATTTTGCCAGAAGAAGAAGAGTCAGGGGTTCTGTGTATTTAGTTTGAACATTTGGATTTGTGTTTAAGGTTTTGAGAAAATGAGTGATGGTTTCAAAAAATGTGTTTTAGCAATTCAGAAAAACTGTAATTAATATAGTTTGAATATCAATCATTTTTAGCTGTGCCGCACATGCATTAGAAGAGTTTCAGTAACATACTGATTGTTTTTTGTTTTGTTTAAAAAACATCTTTATATATATTGTTGAATATATTGATATTGATCTGCAAACAGTGTCTAAACTGCCTGAGCTTGTTTAAGGTTTTGCAGAAAGAGTGATTTATTTGACAAATTAAGGCCTACCATCTGCGAGGGACTGTGTTATGAATTAGCAAAATTGCCATGGCAAATATTTATAAACATCTCTCCTTGCTTGGATAAATAAACTTAACTACTCCGTTACATAGGGGAGCACAGGCCACAACCTAACACTTTTTGACTTTCTTAATTTGGGTAAATCCACGTGGGGCTCAGAGTATAATTTTTTATCCACACTATTTTTACACTTGTCTAGTACAAATATGTCACTTTGCTTAAAAATTACAGTGTATACATTTTCCTTTTTTACTTCAAAAGAATTGAAATAAAATGTGGCAACATGCCACGTAGGTGGGGTACATTGTAACATCTGAGAGGCACGTTGTAACATGACCATATGACAGCTTAAAATGTTATCCAATGTAATGGAAAATTAATAATTTTCATCTGAAAAGACTTGGTTTTGGTCTTCCTCCTCCTCCTTTTCCACCACTTCATATTCGCACTCTTCTGTACCTCTCAGATTGACAGATGCACCCGCGCAATCTGTGAACTTTGAACTGGCTTATATTTTGTATATTTAAATATTTAGAGACAAGTTTGAAGATTTTTTAATTATTGTGTGTAAACGATGGCAGCCGTGTTGCAGTTGTGCTCAACTTTTGCTATCTTGAGTTTAAGGTTTTGCATTACAAGTTCATCACAGAGCAAACTGTGTCTTAGTGAGTGAGAATGTTTAGAGTTTTGCAAAAAGAGTGCATGAGATCTGCAAACAGTGTCTAAACTGTCTAAACTTGTTTAAGGTTTTGCAGAAAGAGTGATTTATTTGACAAACTGGTTTAGGCTATTGGGAATTTGGTTCAGAGAATGGGGTTTAGTGCTTTAGCCAATGTGAAAAACTGTAATAGCGGGGCACACTGTACCGCAGTGTTACAACGTTCCAAAATCTGCGCGACTGCAATTTAAAACTGGTTAGTGTCTTCTGCTAGCAAAGCATTAAAAAATATTTAAACTGATAAATAACAGATTGGAGATTCAAATAATAGCAGGTTTGTCTAATTTTAAATGATTATTTTAAATTTAAAATATTATAATATTAAAATTAATATTTAGCGATATCTTTAAAAGTTGTTTTTTTTTTTTTTTTATTTTGGCGCATTTTTTCTCCATATAGTGTTGATATGGCAACTAGTAAACACTGGAATGTGAAAAAAGATTGCAGCACTACTTGTGGACCACAAGTCTTGCACACAGTTTGTTTCCATGCAGCTTGTGAAGTGTGAAGATCCCACCTCAGCTAGTAAATACTGCAAATTTGGTTAGGCTAGCGTGTGTGGACATATTTAAACCACGTGTGTTACAACTAACCCCGCGTTACTTTGTGCCCCGCGCTCCCCACCAGTGTTTCTCTCTCATTAACAAGCGCAGTTATTTTCTTTTTCGCGTCTGGCAGGTGAAAGTGTTGGCCTGCAGCGTCCTCTAGTGTTCGGACTACCTCAAGGCAGGTGCGAAACTTCTTGACCATGCGCTAAAAAATCTTTGTCTTTAAATGTAGGCTGCATCTGACGTAGGTTATACGCCTCTCTTTGGCTCCCTATGGACACGAAACAACTGGCTTTTTAATCCAACTATTTATGCCGCCGGTTACCCAGTCACGCTAAAATACATCGAGCGCATTACCTCATAAGCGGCCGTCCTGTCATTCATCCCTGCAGTTTAACTTTAACGTGCATGGGGCTCTCATTTCACGTTTGCTAGTAAAGACCGAGGCATGTGCAAATTACCCTGACGTCCTTGCGCAGCCTGCATCTGGAGCTAACTATGCTAAGGCGAGTACTTACTAATCTGCTACTGGAAAAGAAGGAGCAAGATGCACTCGAGATGCCTCACGCGAGGCACTCTTTCTTTGCCCTTTGCTGTTTTTGATGCTCCGAACACAGAAGCTGCACTGTATAACTGCTCGAGGGGTTCACACTACAGTCACCCTCTGTTGTGATCCTGTGCCCGTTTGCGTGGATTGACGAGGGATCCACACCAACTCAAATCAATGAGGATTCTGAGGCTCTTCCTGAAGAAAGGAGCGCATATGCTGCAGTGTCTCTGTGGACAACGATCGGAGCCGACCACAACCACCAGCGGTGAGACATTTAGCTGTGCATGATCTCCGTTGAGCGATGAAAAACGCTCTCATTGGCCGCTGGTGCTGGTGAGCACATCTTCCGTGTCTGCGGTACTATGCGCTCCCACTCCACGCATTTATGCTAACTTGTTTGTGAGGGCTCATGCGACTTCTTGCAACCACTCATGTCATTTCATCTCACATCTTATGACACGAAACACATATCCATCCTGGTCATGAGCACGACCGCTGCTGCAGTCCCAGCAGTTTAGTGCCGAAATCCGTGTCAAGGACATTTCTTATTGGTAACGGGAACAAAGAATGCAGGGTGAATGTAGGAAACTATTGATGCATATGCAGCAAATGCGGTCTGCTAAGCTACGGGAGACAGACACGTCCCGAGCTCAATTGAGGTGAGATGAGCTTTCTAAAACAGGCACTGGCAAAAGAGCTGGAGTGTCCTCCAGGACAGGGAACTTCTGCACGTCATTCAGGACCCTGGACAGCAACTCAATTCCGCATGGCTCCCAACTCTGCTACAGCTGACACTCACCTCCTCCAGGGTAGCTTGTGCTTCTCATTGCACATTTCAGACCATCAGAAGGCCCGTCCTTGTAATCATATCATAATGTGTGTCTATTACAGGAACTTTCATGAGAGTATTTTTCAAGTGCATTTGTAAAATTCAGGAGATATTTACTATTAAGAAGATATATTCTATACTATCCTAACATAGAGGATACTATATGTAGTATACTATATACTATGCTAACCCAAAATGTATAGTATTTACACAACTCAAAATCTTTAAAGGCATCCACAGTCTTGTTCACAAGCATCACAAAGAAAGAAAAAAGAACATTCTGTCATGATTTGCCCTCAGTCTCAAACTTTCATTGTGAAATTGTAAACTTTCATTGTAAAAAAATTTAACATTATAGTGAGTGCAACATCCTTATTCTGTACAGGTACACACACACACACACACACATATATATATATATATAACGTTGTTTTTTTACTTTTTTTTTTTTTTAGGTCGATAGGACGATGCACCACCAAATCGCTAAAGGAATTTTTTTTTTGTTTTGATTACATTCAAACACAGTTGTCCCTGTTTTAGACTGTTTGTTCTGCATCTGGAAATATAGTCCAGTCATCATCAAGTTACATTATGTGGACTACCGCCCCTTTTTGGCCGATTTCAGTCTGGCCGAGAATCGCCAAGGCCTGCGTTTCTCAAAAACATCGTAAGCCTGGTGACAATGGTTCTACGATCAACTGAGGCTTACAATGCTTTTGGGAAATGCAGCCCAGACTGTTCTCATAGACTTCCATATAAAGAATATTATAATTATTATTATTATTTTTTTGAATTGCAGGCATTGCAGTGCGATCACTATGATTTCTGGGAGCCTTCATCACCATAAGCAGTGTTGGGAAGGTTACTTTGGAAATGTAATAGGTTACAGATTACAAGTTACTTGATTTAAAATGTAATAAGTAGTGTAACTTTTCAATTACTTTATTAAAGTAATGTAACTTAATACTTTTAATTACTTTTTGATTACTTTTCTAAATTTCTAATATTTTCAACTGTTAATCATTTTGAAACATTTAAACCAGGCAGAGTTAGCCTTACAGTAGCACTTAACACTGATTACTGTCAGACTTTCAAAATCAAGAATTAAGATTATAATAAGTAAGGGATAATATACATCTTTATTTTGCGATAACAACTGGCTGAATGTACATTATCTCACGTATTACACAGCTGCTTGATAGATTATTTCGATTTAGATTTAGATAAATTATTAGACACGAAACACTGATCTGGGTTGAAATGTTGACATTTTAGGGATACAGTGCAGTCATACCAGTTTTCTTACACAACATTTCACCACATAAATAATTAAGTAGTAGTACTAGTTTATTAGTTATCTTATAATCCATTACAATGTACAAAAAAAAAAAAAAAAATGGCAGCAGCTGCGTTTGTATGAAACAATAGCGCAAGTCCACGATTCCAGGATAACAGAATTAAGAAACTGTACACATAATATTAAATTAAGCTTTAATATTTTATTAGCTAACCAAACGCAAAGCTTCCACCAAGAAAAATTATCAAGCATATAGCACTGACTTAAGTTGCCCCGGATGAGTCTGAGCTGTGTAATAATTTAATTTAAAGCACAGCCACCACAAATTCAGACTTTTTTTTTTTACTTATATTTTTGGGCTTTTTATGCCTTTTATTGTGATAGGATAGTAGAAAGATGACAGGAAAGAGCTGGGAGGAGAGAGGGAATCGAACTCGGGTCACCGTGAGTGCAGTTGCGCTATATGTCATAACAAGATCATAACATAAATAACATCATAACAAGAAATAGTTTAATAGCTATGATACTGGGTTTGAAATCAAATGTTTGCATAGTTATGACAGAAGGCATCTAACAATGCCTTGGAAAAAAAACATCTTAAAAAATAAAGTTTATGCATAAACCCAAATAGGAAATAAAACAGTTATCGAATAAGCATGTGTCCTATTCTGTGTCCTAAACTCCTGAAACATTGGTGTCTCATTTTAGAGCAGTCAATACAATTTATGAAAGAAGTCAATTAAATCTGTAAGTGGGGGTGGGTGTGTGGAAAAAACCCAGATGTAATCCCCTTTGTAATCACTGGCATTTTTCAAAAGTAACTGTAATTTAATTACATATTTTTTCTCAGTAACTGTAACTAATTACAATTACATTTATTTTGTAATTAAATTACGTAATTCCATTACATGTAACTAGTTACTCCCCAACATTGACCATAAGTAAACTTAAAGGATTCTTCCAAAATAAAAATGTCCTGATAATTTGCTTAGCCCCATGTCATCCAAGATGTTCATGCCTTGCTTTTTTCAGTCACAAAGAAATTAAGTTTTTTGAGGATGTTGCAGAATTTTTCTCCATATAGTTGACTTCAATGGTGCTCAATGGATTGAAATTTAAAAAAGCGGTTTCAGTGCAACTTCAAAGGGCTCTACACTATCGTAATTGAAGAATAAGGGTCTTATCTAGCTAAACGATTGGTTATTTAAACAAAAAAAAGTACAATTTATATACTTTTAACCTCAAACATTCGTCTTGTCTAGTTGTGTGATGCGCATGCATACTCTGTGCACTCCGGTTCAATACAGTTAGGGTACATCGAAAAACTCCTGTATCATTTTCTCCTCCAACTTCAAAATCATTTAGAGCCCTTTGAAGCTGCATTGAAACCGCTTTTTTAACCTTCAATCCATTGAGCTCCATTGAAGTCCACTATATGCAGAAAAATCCTGGAATGTTTTCCTTAAAAAACTTAATTTCTTTGCGACTAAAGAAAGAAAGATGTGAAAATCTTGGCTGACATGGGGGTGAGTAAATTATAAGGAAATTTTTATTCTGAAAGTGGAGTAATTCTTTAACTTGTGCAACGATTGGTGGTAACAAACATACGTCTGTTATTAATTATCTTTAAGCTGAATCTAGTCTGTATGACCTGAATAAAGCAAATCAGCATCTTACTAGTAAAGTTTTGATGGATGACGAATGTAATGGAGGTGAAGACGATTACAGTGACATGCAGGAGTCGTACCTTATTAGACATGCGCGAGTCCCCTATTATTAGTGTGCAAAAAAACAAAAAAAAAAAAAAAAACTGTGTCTTGCAAGTGTTTTATAATGGACACTCACTGAAGAAGCGTGTTTTTATAGGAGTCAGTCAGTGGTAGGTCAGTGGTATTTATATGCATATGGGCATCAACGCTCACTCTGAAAGAGGAACTGTTCACTAGTCACCTTAATCTGTCTTCAGATTACCACATTGGACAAATTCATAATGTTTATATTTTCTTTTAAATTTGTGTTTTGTTCTTTTTAATAATTTTGAATGGATCCATTTATATAAAGTCAGGTTAAGGTGACTAGAATAGTTGTCTGTTGGCATCTTCATGTGATCCTGTTTGGTATTGCAGCTTGACTTGTAATTATTATATGTAAAGAAAATGCTCTAAACTTTAAACTATGGCTTTATTTTTCTTACAGTTTTTGCTGTTGCACTGTATACATAAATTGTGAATTATGAAAACTAAAAAAAGTTTTTCTTGAATTTTTTTCTTGAAAAATGCTTACAGAAAATATAGTTTTGTGAGAATCATCCTCAATCCTGAACTCGATAAGACAATTATCTTTATTTAAAATGTTTCAAATGTTAATACTTTTCATTTTGTTATACTGAGATAAATAAATAATATTGTATTATATTACATTTAAAGTATTACAATTAATGTATTACATTTCCACACATATGCAACATTTATAAATGCATGCAGTAACAGAGAGTGTGCATAACTGTTATGCTGCTGCTGTGTAATCCTTCAGTTCGTTAGGCTTCACCTTCATTAAGCCTCTGCTGACCTATACGCCTTTTCTTTTTATCCATTATTTTGCAGGCAACTTGTTTGTGCACAGAAGATCAGTTCTGTTCAACTGTGCAACACATACAATGTCTTAAGCATTTTTTTTTGCTACTTTGAATTGATTGTATATCAAAGTGCACAGGAAAAAGAAACTCAAACAATTTTCCTCATAAGCAATTATTTATTGTAAAAAATGCAATATTAACGTCAACAAAACTACAGTAAATTTATCAAAGTTAAATGTTTTACTGTTCCTCCTACATTAAAATGCTTTAGATAAAATTATTAAAAATGTAATGTACAAGAATGTGATTCTGTAAGTGCTTTTTTTTTTCTCAATGAATTTTGGTATGTACTATACACGTTGTAATATGCCAAGCTTATGCAACACTCAGTTTTATAAAATATGTTACATTAGGTCTCTTCTCCATCATTTTGTCCAATCGGGGGCCCTTGTCCTGTAAAATGTGTATAGACCACTGCCTTATACTGGACAACAGAACAGAATGAAAAAGTCAAAAGGAAATATATTAACTGTTAAAAAAAAATAAAGATAGGAAAATGATGGCCTATACCATAACTAACCACATCTTTGACAGATCTTAAATTTGGTATACATTTACATCTAACTTGTTTTAAATTTTAAGAATTGTACAATCATTATATATACACTCTAAAAAATACTGGGTTGTTTCAACCCAAATTTGGTTCAAATATGGACTAACTCAACTTTTGGGTTAAAAATGTAATTGAAAAATTTAACCCAACAGTTGGGTTAGTCCCTACTTGACTCGGGTTGAAACAGCCCAGCATTTTTAGAGTGCATGAATTTCAAAATGATCAGTATATGGAATGTCACTTTAGCCCTGTAAGTTTGTCTTTGAGGTTCCAAAAGTTCCAAAAATTATCCAAAAGATAATGAGTGATAGTGCTCCTGTTTCGCATTTTTTAAACTTAATAGAATGCAATTAAAAAATAAAATAAAATAAAATAAAATAAAATAAAATAAATAATGTTTCGGCAAAACCTGATGATCATGTTATGATTTAAAAATATTTGCTTCAGTGAAAACCAGAACATCTGTGTGACCTAGAAAGGAAGAGTGCAGAATCATAAATATTTATTAACCATTTTACATCTTATGTTTTGTTTTACATTTTTTCAAATCCTAAAGCTTTCAGGTTTAAATTCTTGATTTTGAATCTGAGATTTAGTATGTGTTTGTCTGCTTCTGGACTGCACTGTATATTAAATTTTCTTTGTGCAGTATCCAGCCATCTCTTACTGCACTGCTTTTGCTTGAATCCTGCAACACAGGAAACATTTTTGCCATTTTGTCTAATTGGTGGCTGCTGTAAGACATACTGTATATTCAGGGTTCACCTTCTACTTAGCCAGTGGCATGTCACAAGCAAAATGTGCTGATGAAACACTTTGTGCTCCATCACAGGGGTGCTTCACCCCTCAGGTTTTGTTTGCATATGGCCCCATGACTAAACTGGGTTTTGAAACCAGGACAGGAGTTCTCAGGAGCATGTTCAGCAGACATCATGCACAAATCACCTTATCTGCCATATGTAATGAGTTGTCACTCCTGAAGTGTCATGGGAAAATTCAGAAAAGCATAGGACATTATTGTGAACATGCAATGCAAGTATACACTTCATTCATGCTGTTTAAACATTTGAGCATAGTAAAGTGTATCTATGTCATTTACATCTTTGTGTTGTTTACATGTTATGCAGTGGGCATAAAGACATTAGCAATAAAATGATTTTACAGTGTAAACGCATAGTACTGGTTCAGCTAATGGAAGTTCATAATGCATCACGCTGTCATCACAACAAAAGCTGATAGGTTGAAGAGGGGGCCTTTGTGCATTTCCATACTGTGAACACTAGGTGGCAATATTTCTTTGAAAGATGTCTTGATACGTTCTTTGATTCGATGCCCCTGATGCTTTGTCTCTCTTGGTTGGAATGTGGAATAGTTTTTGTGATGCAAGGCTTTCAATACCTGTATTGGACTGCATGCCTATGATAAGTGATTCTTGATGAACTCTGTTGTGGTCAGTTACATCTCAGGTTCAGTTTTTGCAGTTGGTGTGCTTCAATTTATTATGTAATTCAGAATTTGTATATTTTTCACATGGTGAATTTATATCTCAAGTTTATTGCATCTCCTAAAATGCCATTTACTATGTTCAGCTGGAAGAAACTCAAAACATTTTTATATAATACATTACAAGTGTCCTCTGGATGTTGGTTTTGGCCTGAGCTTTGTGCAAATGTAACATCACTGCATTTGTCATGTAACAGAAATACTGCCAGCTGGAAATTAAATGTTTGCAGCGTTTCAGCAAAGGCACTTGCTATCAGGGACGTCAGCAATTGTGCAGTGATTGTCACTGAGTAGCAGATCATTAATGAATTTGGGCTATAGGTGCATTGTCATGGTCTGTTGTGTAAACCTGCCCTAAACACTCAATAGTTCAGTTTTTAGTCAAAATTGTTATAGTTCTAGAACTGCGTAATAAACTCATCCTCTCTTAAAACTGTTGTAAAATTAAACAGGAGGTATTGTGACAACTGCCATGTACCATTCTGTCTCAAGAGCTGCTTTTGTGTCAGAGATTAATGAAAACAAAATGCTTTGTGTCATCTGTTCAGACCTCTAAAATAGAGGTACTTGTATCTAGTATATATATGACAACAATACCATTGTAAACCTTCTCATCCATGTCTTACTTACATTACATTTAACAGTTTCAATAATTATGATAATTTATAGTACAAAAGGCTTAACTATCCCATCTTCTAATTTTGTTACTAGATTCTTCATAGTATTTGAGGGATTCTTAATATTTGAGGGATTCTTAATTCAGATCAAGTAACATTAACAAGAAGCCACGGAAGTGCCGCTATACTTAAATGGCATTGTACTAAGTCCATGTTGATGGAAGGAGATGGCTGGAAGTGAATTCTTAGCCGCACATTAAATTTGAAAAAGGATGAAAGAGCGCACTCCCAGGCTGAATCTTTAATGCTGCTATTTTGCACGAGGCAAGAGGCTTTTCGTGTCAGAGCCACGTGATCCACCCACTGCAGTGTCAGAAACCAGAGTGTACCTCCACATGAATACATGAAACCACCCCCAACCCCCTCGTCTCTGCTTGCCCCACTATGAATACCCTCTAAAACCCAGTACTGAAGAGCTTAGTACTTTAGTAAGGCACAGTGCATGACATAAATGCAGCATTATGGTTTTATAACTGTGATAGTTAGATCTGTATCTCTAAAGGGGAGGTGTTGTGTTAATGCATTAATTACTAAAGTAAAACAGTACATCTCTGTGGCAGTGTAAACCTGTTATTGGAATTCTGCGGCACTATAACCTAAACACATTTCTATATATTGTTAGTATATCAGTGTTACTTAAAAGGGTTGTTTTAGTTCTGATGTAAAAGCAGCATTTTGCAGTATTACCTTACAATATAGTTATACTTTGTCAAACATTAGAATCATTTCCTTAGATGTGTATATATTTTTTAGAACTTGGAACACAGTCTCATCAAATGGGATATCAGTCTGGAAATGTATTTTTGCAAATTTCAATTTATAAAATCAGTTTTGTGCAACATTTAATTAGCAAAAAATGGCATACTCATATAAAAATACTCATATTGCAGAATGGGCGATTAATGGATTGTGTCAGCCAGACTTTAGCAGCATGGGCTGCCACATTAGCACTAAGTACACTGAACAATATAACTGACAAACAGAAGGGCGATCTGTATCTGGATCTGTTTTTAATCCGAGTAGTAAACAGATGGACAGACATCTAAATGAATAAATTAACCCGATAGTTGACGGTGAAACGCAATAACAAGCAGATTTTCATTTGAGATAGTTATCTGTTACGGGATTTGCCACATTCACGCATAAATAATACGCCAGAGGTGACCATCTGTTGGACAATCCTCCTCTCTTCCCATTAAAATATATGCTTTTTCTATCTCCCTCGCTTGCTCGATCTCGTTTACCCCTGCGAATTCCTCATCCAAACCTCAATCACGTATGATTGCGTAGCGAGCGAGCGAGCGAGAGAGAGAGAGAGAGAGAGAGAGAGAGAGAGAGAGAGAGAGAGAGAGAGAGAGAGAGAGAGGCTATCACACCCCATTCACTGGCTCACTGTCAGTGTTAAACAGGCAGGAATGTCTCGATTTTACAACATTCCCTCAAACGGCTTCGCAAGGATTCGAAGTGTTCTCTCTGTGCTAGACGCCTGACCTTTTAATTTCAGCTCGTTTTAGATAAAATAAGAAATTTCGACGTGAAGAACAATGTAATGAACTCTACCAGAAGAACTATGAAGAGCTGTAAAATAATTTTGAGAGCCCAGATGTTCCGTGAAGTTGTGCGCGCGTCGCTCATATACGCCTATAGAGCCTGAGAACGCGCGTTCTTGTGTCATGGGCTCAAGCAAAGTTATCTGGAATGAACTAGACATGTGGAACATGTAGCAGTCGCTTGGAGGAGGCATTACGCGTCTGCTGTCTTCGGCACCTGAAATACCTGCGTGACAGGTTACCCATGTTCACCTAGGACATCTTTTTAATTGTTGTTTTTATTTTATTTTATTATAATTATTATTATTATTATTTATTTTCCCTCTAAGATGGAGAACGGAAAATGTGCTTTGTATAATCGTATGTGAAACTCACAGACGTCTGGGTAGATCGTCTGAGAAGAGGATGAAAATAGGATTTCAGTCCTATTTCACAGGATCCTCTGGATTTTTCGCAAGGAATTGAAATGATATCTGGCTAATTTCTGTATACCATTTCAGTCTTGTATATTTATTATTCCCAGTTACTGCGTTAACAGCTGCAACCGTCGAACAGTTCGTTCATCTGAATACTCGAGATGGCCGCGATCGCCAGTTCTCTTATCCGACAAAAACGCCAGGCACGGGAATCCAACAGCGATCGGGTATCTGCCTCCAAACGCCGCCCCAGTCCCAGCAAAGACCCCCGCTCTCTCTGCGAGCGACATTTCCTGGGGGTCTTCAGTAAAGTCCGCTTCTGCAGCGGCAAGAAAAGACCTGTTCGCCGGCGACCAGGTCAGTGCTGGATGCTTTTTAAGACATCAGCCCCCACCCGAAGCCTCTGCTGCAGTCTACAACTCCGCTGGAGGAACATATATCCTCCACTGTATTTTTTTGCAATGCCGCCCACCCCCAAAATCACACCTGTTTCATAGCTCACGTGCTGTCTATCGGTATTCACCAACCGATTTGCCATCCTTATAATCTGACTGCACAATCGTTTTATGTTGATATATCTGATATGTTTTATTAATGTTATTATTACTGTTATCAGTGAATTCAGTGGCTGGCATTTTGACATTTTGATCAGAGGCTGTATTATTGTTGAAAGAACAACAACAACAAGAAGAAAAACCTATATGTTTATAGTGCAACAATGCAATTTAGTAATAGCCAGAATCCAGTGGCACTGCAGTGCACCAGGGCTTTCTTAGATGAAATGTTTAATGGCACATATTTCCCTGATAGAAGACCAGTTTAAACTGGAAACTGTTTTGAAATATGACAGAACGATCTTGAACCAGCAAGAAACAAGCGAACAGCTGGTTATACCAGCATAAGATGGTGTTTACACCTATTTATACTGATCTTAGACCAGCTAGAAACCACAGCTAACAGCTTTAACTGGATTTTCCAACAGGGAATGCTTTACTGCGGTATAGGGAGGGATTGTACACTTAGTTTTATTGATGGACATGATCTCACTGCCCACGCTATTGTCCTTTTTTGGCTCACATAAAATGACACAAAGCATGTGAAACGATTGAAAAAAAAAACTACACAGCTGTCCTTTCTTGCTCCTTCAAAACACCTTCTCATAATGTAGAACAAACACATCCCCTCTTCCCAACATATGATCAGTTATTTGACGGCTGTTGCTGTAGGATTTGTCTGTAAAAATGTTGTTTTTCCTTCTCCCCCGTAAGATGCACCCTCGAAACCTCCACAGGTGTCCCGTAAGGGCGTCAGGCTAGGTCAGTAGCTCAGCCTCCATCCTTGTGCTGTGTCTTCCAGTTACCCACCCCATTTTGTGCTCATGGGGGACTAGCTCCTGTCTAACGGCAGTCGTCAGTGTCTGCCTTGTCCTTGTAGTATGCTTCCGACTATTGTTCTATCTCTCCGTCTTTGTGTTATTTTATGTACAGTATGTCTTATGCCTTCTCCTCTCTGTCTCTTCCTTCTTTTTTTCCTTTCATCCCTTCTTTACTCACCTTTGAACCCCCTTTTTTTGGTCTCTCCCTGCTTATTTTGTTTCTGTCCCCATTATTATGTGTGCTCTGTCCCCTCCGTCTGTTTCTGTGCAGTGAGGCTCGTGTTTGCTCTGTGCTGCTGATGTGTCGTGTTCCTTCTTTCAGTTGTGGTGACTTAAATAGTCGAGGTTACCATTCACCATTTCATGATCATGACATCATTTACCAACACATCGGATTGTAACTGTTTCTTTTTATGCAATGGGGCAATATGGAACATGTATGGTTCAACTGAATTTTTAATTTGCAAAGGCAAAATATGCAAACAGTGTGTTATTGCAAATATGACATGCATTATCTCATGCACATATCCAGGCGAACACATGCTTAAATCCACATGTGAGTGCATACATTCCTATGTGAGAAGAGACATGCATGTACATTAATCTCACAAACTCACAAACATGTGAGTCATATTTCACCACCAAAAATCCAATAAAGTAATAAATATAATTTAGCACAAAGAAGTTTAATTGCATTTTAGTGTTCTTTTGTTTGTTTATTTTTACATTGTGAATACTTTATTTTTTTTTTTAGAAATTCTTATTTTATAAAAGCATCCTCATTACTGTAATAAAGAAACCTTATGCTATATAATTTAATTATCTTTAATCTTATATTATAAGTGGTGTATCATTATTATTCATTGTACTTTTTTTGGTAACATTTTAAGAAACCCCTTGTTTTCTGTAATATTCGGATTTACATTAAAAAAAGGATGTTCTTCATTTTTTTATGCTTTATGCTTGAAACCCCCCCGCCTTTTTTTTTTCCTTTTTGTTTTTGTTTCAGGGGAAATATGACACTGGCATGTTTTCAAGCGATTCAGCGCACACTGACTCACATACATGTATAAAACCCAAAACTTTCTCCCCAGGTTAGAATAATTTCCTATGGGGTCCCCTACGCCAGTCTTTATTTAGGTGTGGAGTCTGTACATGATTTAGTAATGTTCTTCCTAATGGATGTAGGTAGGCTCGTTTGTGTGATTGATGGCCCTTCCAGCCTGTCAGAGGTATTGGGTCTGCAGTGGACAGATGGGGCCCTTGATCGATAGCTGATCATGACCATCATGGACATTCACAACTCTTCTGAGCTCTGGTATTGAAAACTGTGGGACTTTGCTGCATGCCAGGTCATCCATGTGGCCCTCTTCACTCCTCACCTCTCAGGCCTGCCTCTAAACATTTATTGTACCTGCTTGTACAGGTCACCACTCCACCAGAAAGCACCTGGTATGGTTACAGCTGGTCTTCTAAACTCCAGGTGTCCATAGTGAAATTGATTGATTAGGTCACAGAGAGCAAATATGCAGAGCTTTATCAACACAGCCATTCACAAGTACATTCACTGCCATCACTGGATAAGAAGTCAAAAACGTATTTAAAATAATTCATTTCTTCTTAACAAGCTTTTGTTCACATGCTGAAAAAAAGATGTTGTTGGGGTGAATTCTGATAAAAATGTGGGTTGGGGCGGGGGGTTGTGTGTGTTTTTTTTTTTTCCAGAGCCGCAGCTGAAAGGAATTGTGACACGACTGTTCAGCCAGCAGGGTTTTTACCTGCAGATGCAGCCAGATGGAACCATCGATGGCATCAAGGATGAGAACAGTGACTACAGTGAGTGATTGAAACTGCACCAAAATGTGCATGCAAAGCAGAGTTCACTGTACCACGCTAATTGCATATAGGGAAGACCAGGGCTTGTTGTCATACATTTTACCTCAGTGAACAATCTTCAGGGTTTGTTTATTTATGAAAGTCTGTTTCTGTACACAGTCCTTGAAGATATAGAAGGTGAGGTTGAGTGAATGATGACAAGTATTAAACATTTCTTTTAAGGAAAAGTAGACTTTTTTTGCCTTATTGTTATAGAGATAATGCTGCGTTCTCATTTGAAGTTTTTTCCACAATGACTAGGCAATGACAATGACTAGGTGAGAATGAAATGACATAATTGTTAAGTGAATATTTGCTTCTGGTAATATATTTCTGCTCTAGTAATGTAAGGGCAGTGTTATTTTAATTAATTTAACTTTAATTGCAAATTATTATTCAGTGGTAGATGAGATGAGTAAGATCAGAACAGATATTGGAAAGCAGGGAAATCCCACTTAAACATGATTGCAGCACTCCTCTGTCACCATTACTCTTCCTATGATTCACCTTTTTCTGTAGGGCTGTCTAAGTCATTAAGCTCTTGACCCATAAAAAAAGTAGTTAAAAGTGTAAAACATATACGATTCAATACAAATTTATCAAAAAAAAAAAAAGAAAAAAAAAAAAAAAAGGTGTCTAATGAATGAATTAATACAATTTTAATAAATTATTACATCTTTTAAAATGTAATCACATGAAAACAATTTCCAACTTTGTATCATTGTCAAATAACATGCTGTACATTGCATAGTATAAATTAATAAAACATAACTTGGCTGTATGATATTCCTTAAAAATATTATTATTATTATTATTATTAATTTGAGAATTAGATTTTACTATACCGTTTTATTTCATATATATTTTAATATATTTCTGTCATAACTTATCATAACAAATCAAACCAAACATTTATTTCAATGATTTGATGAGAAGATATTTAAGTTTTAGTTTCAGCGTGTATTTCATGGCAGTTTTTATTAAATGAAGTGGTAAAAGGCTTGTGAAGCGACTGTCAGAGCAGCTCTGGAGATGAAGTTCATGTGTTAATGTCCTCATATGCAGATGATGAAACACTGTAAAATGTGCATGAGTTTGTGTTAGTAGATGAAACTGTGCCTTTCATTTACTCAGAGACATGAAAACTTGCAGACTTATTACCTATACATTTTTTAAGTAATCTCAATATGTCGTATAGTGTCCAAACTTAATTCAGGCTATTTATACAGCGTGTTTGACGGTGACTTACAGATTCCATGTGGGCTACCTAGTGCCCACTGGCCTAGAGGATCTCTATGGAGTCGTACTAAAGTATTTACATTGCGTATTAATTATAGGTGGCTCTTTCGAGGAACAGTCAGTCATGGGTATTAAATTTCTACACCAAACATCTGCACCCTTTCAGAACAGACAAACAATCCCCTGTGAGGCACCAGGTTCAGAACTAATGAACTGTTCTCTCCAGGGCCCTGCAGGTCACTCCTATCACCAACAGCATCTGTGTCCAAAACAGACTTTGGTGCAAAGCAGAAAAGACTTTCCAAAATCCTTTAAATAGGTTTTCTATAGCATTTGTTAAGAAGGATTTGTAACCATAAGGGTAACATCACTTATCCACTAATACTCTAGATCTGATCTACTATTACAGTAACTGTATTATTATTATTGTTATTATTATTATTGCTTATGTGCACAAAAAAGTTTTCACAATAGCCAATCATTGATGTCTGAGTTTAGATCCAAACCACAGGTGGATCCAAAGCAACTTTTTGAACTTTGTTGTAACATTGATGAGTCCAGATTATACTAAATGAGTGGCCATGCCTGCAATAAGCATTTACCATAACAAACACTCATATAATCTCCATTTAAGGGCTCTCTTCAGAAAATCTGCTGTACAGCCATTCTTCACTCTCTGCAAACATATATTTGCCCTCTCATCTAAGCATATGCAAAATATCTTTAAGTAAAGCCAAGTGTGTCATTCTCAAAAACAATTAAGAAAAATGCAATAATTTTACATAAATTGAGCTATAATATGTTTTATTTTCATTATCCTGAAGTAAGTTAGACTTGGAGGCTTTATTCAGTTTTTTCGAGATGCATGTAGCACATGATGGATCATCTTAAGGATGCCCCTGTACTGCATGCGAAAACTGTGGTCCTATTGGTGAAGGAAACAATACAGCCTGTCTCTCCAGCTGAGATGAAGAAGGGGGTTTTACAGCCCTTATTTCATCATACAAAAGACAGGGTGAAGAAAGGTGGTGGGTTATAAGTAATCCTAGACCTGCGGGTTTTGAATCGGGCCCTGCACAGGCTCCTGTTCAAGGAGGGGCATCTGCATTTTCAATTATCTCAATGGCCAGCTAATTCTAGCTTACTCTCAAAATCCATTGTGTGCACACAGTCACCTGGTGCTTAAATATCTCAGGCTGATACATTTGAAACTGTATCAGCACTGGCTTCAGATTCGAGTGCTGAGATGGGCATGGCGCTAGTCTGCTTTTATATGTTGGAAGTCCCCATGAACAGCATACTGACTCAGACCCCCATCTAGGTAGAAATTGTGTTCTGGGGGAGGGGTATTTGCTGCTTGGGACTCCCTTTTTATACCCATATGTCTGGGGAAATGGCACATACAAATTTCACTTGCCAATTTTAAATGGCCTTTTTCTAAAATAGGTCTTGGAGCTCCCAAGTGTGACTCCTAGTGTCAGTACATCCATGCAAAGTCCAAGTTGATCTCACGGCAATGCGTACATATTTTATGAGGGGGCTAATTCATACGAATTCATACGACCTCACTTGTACTAATTCATATGATTTTAGTGAAAACTTACATATTTTACGAGTTGCAAAATATGTATGAGTTTGTACAAATTACCTATACCTAACACGGCCCCTAAACCTACCAGTCACTGAAATTAGCCGCCTCGTAAAATACATATGAATAGCGTTGCAAAGTCTCGTTCCCTCCATTAGGGAACAGAGAGTACAATAGTAACCAAGATGTTTTAGTGACAATCTATAGTCAAGAGAAAAATGTGTGTGCCATCTTACTTAAATATATATAGGAAACTCACTGGAAATTAGCAAGGTGAGTGTAGCAGTTCAGTAGTCTAATCATAATTGAAACCAGACAAATGTTGGAGGCTGAGTGAATTCAGGTGGAAAACTACAGGAATGAATGTAGTTCAGCCTATAGAAGAACCATGACAGGAGAAATGTGACAATACAGTTGCAATAATTGTTTACAGTTCATTGTACAACAAGCATGAAAAACATTTTTAAACCCTTAAAGTTTTAATATTTGCACATTTTAAAATGTGTAAACACATTTCTATTTTTCCATATTTCTAAGGTCACCAGGAGTTTTCTGCATTTGTTTGGTTAGAGATATTTGAAACAGATTTTTATGTTAAACTGAAAAGATAAATGTGTGAACAATTTTTTGCATTTGTCTGAAAAAAAAGTTAACCCATGATAAACTGAGATTTTTGCATGAAATATCCATGCACTGACTTTACACACAGTTTGTGGATAAAATCCTACATTCTTATTTTACATCCATTCATATCGTTGATATAGTCTGTTATACAAACAAAGAGCAGTTAATAATTCAGCAAGCAAAAAGTTACATTTTCCTTTTCCATTCGTACAAGCTGAATTATTCCCTAGAAGTTGTTACAATCACCAGCTGGAGTGCCCTTGAGAACCACCAGGGGGCACTCCTCCCCAGACTCTTGACATTACATCAAAGACTCCATCTCCCACAATTCCTTGCCCAGTCCTGTCTGCTGTTTGCCCCTCTGCCTAGTTTGTTGTCACGGTTGCCCTTGTTAGTTCCCATGGTGTTTAATTAGCTCTTCCCCCCTTGTTATGCTATTTGTCTCTCCTTATTTATACCCTGTGTCCTTGCGAAGTCTTGCTAGTTGTTACACTGCATCTCTGAGTGTTCTTCCTGTTTCTATGTGCCTTGGTTTTTGGACTCTTTGCCTGGCTATTGGATTACCCTGTTGCCTGTGTTCCCTGCCTTGTTGTTTTGTTGGATTGTTTACCTGTGTTTAACCCTTTGCTTGCTATATTTACTACGATTCTGGATTGTCCCAATAAAACTGCTTTTGGATCCTCACTCAGTCTCTAAGCAGTTATGAAAGTTATGAAAACTGAAGATTGCACCATATACAGATCCAGCAGCTGAAGGAGGCACAGACTCATTATGGACCCAGTTGCTCAGCTACTGCAGCTTCATCAAAGAGGCCTGTTGATCGAAGAATATGTATACCAGTTCGAAAGTGTTGTCATATTGTGTTCCTTTTGATGAAGTTGCGCTAAAAGACATTTTCCTTTTTGGTCTCAAGGAATCTATCAAGTCATGGCTCCCTGCAGGGGAGATTAATTATATGCAACCTATGCAACTATATGGACTATGCTCTGTTGTGGCATCCCAAGGTCCTCAGCACTGGCTGTCACAGAGATAGTTCCCATATCCCCAGTGCGTCCCGTTATGGCAGTAGTCATCCTGTGTGTTTGGGCTACACAATGCTGTACTACTCATCCAGAGCTCACTCCAGTCCACGAGTCCGCTCCAGAGACCACTCCAGTTCATGAGTCCGCTCCAGAGCCTGCTCACTCCTGGAATCTGCTTCAGAGCCTGCTCCAGTCCATGAGTCTGTTCCAGAGCCCGCTCCAGTCAATGAGTCGACTCCAGCTCCTCCCAAGGTGGTGGCTTCCACTGCAGAACCTCCCGAGGCAGCACCAACTGCTTTAGCTCCTGTCTAGGTGGTGACGCCCACTTTTGAACTCTTTGTTTGTCCTGTAACAACCAAGGAGGTCATCTCTAAACTGTCTACCTGTCCTGTCATGCTAAGGAGGCTGTCCCTGAACTCTCAGCCTGTCCTGTCATGGCCAAGAAAGCTGTCTCTGAACTCTCAGCCTGTTCTGTCACAGCCAAGGAGGCCAACTCTGAGCCCTTAGCCTATCTTGTCATGGCCAAGGAGGCTGTTCCTGAACTCTCTGTTTGCCTTGTCACAGCCAATGATGCTGTCTCTGAACTGTCTACCTGTCCTGTTATGGCTGCAGAGGCCGTTGTTAACCTCTCTGTGTCCTCTGTTAAAGTTCTGCCTGATCCGCATTGGTGGTCACCTGCCACTTGCTCTGGTAGTCTTCAGTTTAGTCCCATCCTGGCCTCCTGCTCTACCGTTCCAGTTCCTCTTCCACTCCATGGACCTGACCCTCCGTCCCTCCCTCTATTCTGACTCCACTCCTCCTCCCTCCTGGACTTTAGTCTATTCTGGTTTAGGAGTGCCTGGAAGCCGCTCCTTACGCCCTCGTGTTACAATCACCAGCTGGAGTGTCCTTGAGAACCACCAGGGGGCATACCACCCCAGACTCTTGCCATTTACATCAAAGACTCCATCTCCTTCCTTGCCCAGTCTTGTCTGCTGTTTGCCCCTCTGCCATGATTGTTGATATGGTTCCCCTTGTTAGTTCCCATGGTGTTTATTAACTCCTCCCCCCTTGTTATCCCATTTGTCTCTCCCTATTTATACCCTGTGTTTTCCCCTGCATCTTTGCAAAGTCTTGGTAGCCTTGGTTTTTGGACTCTTTGCTTGGTTATTGGATTACCCTGTTGTCTGTGTTCCCTGCCTTGTTTTTTTCGTATTGTTTACCTGTGTTTGACCTTTTGCGTGCTGTATTTACTACTATTCTGGATTGACCCAATATAGCTGCTATTGGATCCTCACTCAGTCTTGGAGCAGTAACATAACACAAGCAAACTGAAGTTCATGAAGATATGAAGAAAAAAAGAGTTTAGCAGCTTCTCTGTATTGATCCCATGATAATTTATCAGAATAATACTCTACCTCCATCTTAAAGGGGTCATCGGATGCCTTGTTTTCCACAAGTTGATATGATTCTTTAGATTCTTAATGAAAAGTCTATAATATACTTTGGTTAAAAATTCTCAATGGTTGTGTAAAACAACACCCTTTTTACCTGTCCAAAATCAGCTCTACAAAAATCATCCTGTTCTGGTCAAGGCTGCTTTAAATGTTAATGAGCTCTGCTCGCCCCCGCCTCTCTCTTCTCTCTGTGGAGTGACGAGCCTGTTTACTTTAGCTGTATTTAGCTGCGCTTAGCCGCGTTTAGCTGCTAAACTTGCTAACTAGCACGTTATTGGGAAAGGTGATTGCAGAGATTCATATAAAAAATATACCCACTTCTGCTGTAGGTGAAGGTGGATCACAAATGATTTGTGCGAACTTAGACACATTTATGTAGTTTGGGAGGTGGATTCCCTTCACAAACAAACGTAATCCACTGCATCTTTAACGGCTCAGATGTCGGGAGTAAATGACGACCACTATGTTCAATATTACATCCAACAACACAACACCTCAATCGCTCAATCTGAGATATTCTTGTCTAATTTACATGCCTGCTCCGGCATGGAAACAATGGAGGTCGAACTGTGACAGCTAATCTGAGGTAAGATCTGAGGCTGTCATGCCAATCTACTATCGTGGGAGCAGCTTCTGTCGGTGTGACACCACACCTTTTTTACCCTACTGATATTATTGAACAGGAAAGGAATTAATAACCAAATTTCTTTTCTATAGAAGCTGTCAGCAGATGAAGAGAGGGAAATGCTTATAGAATATTGTATGCTGGTGCAGTTCCTGACACCACAGACCATCCTTATTTAAATGTAATTAGGTTTAACTTGAAAACAGGTGGAGATCATTTAAAAGAGATGGTCAAAATTACAACTAGATGGAATAATAACATATGACTGAGCAACATATGACGAAATGTCAATGTCTGAATATTCCAAAAATGCAAATATGAAGGTGGCATTTGATGATTCATGTTTTGTGAAGGCACTGTAGATCACATATGATTATAAACCGTCTTCTTCAGCAGTCATTAAGATTAAAATCTGATGGTGTGATATAGTCCACTCCTGCTCTCATACATCAAAATAATTCAAATTGGATGTCATCAGATGGCAGCATTTAAGAAACCATTTTGTAGAACGGATGCACTCTAAATGAGCAGCAAATAACCTTGCATATTTTGAAACCCTTCTAGGTTATTTGAAAATGTTTGCAATTGATCAATTATTAGTGTCAACAAAATTGGGTTGTAGTCCTTAATCATAGGTTACAAAAAAAAAAAAAAATGTCAGAATGCAGTAAATATGACAATGTCTCCTTTCAAATAGGTTGCTGAAATGTTCTAACAGCACATATTAGGACCAGTTGTGCAGGCTCTTTAGACTTCTGTCTCTTCTCAGGGTGCTATACTGAGATTTGATAAATTATCTGCATTTTCATCCCTCTTATCTTGAGCCTACCATTCCTAAAACCCATGTGTAGTTTATGAGAACAGCCTGTCCTAGCACATTAAGATGTAACTTTGGTTGCTCTTTACACTTGACATTAACATGCAACCTGTATCCGGATGTTTTCCACATACACATTGAAAAGAAAATGCGCTTCTGATCGGAATGTTATCCGACTGGCGTGTCCTGGTCCAGAGGTAGTAGAGGACGCATTATGATTGTATGTCAGTGTAATGTAAATGCGATCCAGTCATTGTGTCTATATTTACAGGTCAAAACTCTGCCTCCTCTCTCCTGAACTGTCAGAAGAAAGATGGAGAACACCAGGCCGTGGAGCGCTAGTGAGACTCATACACTTATATCTTTAATTTGTAAAATGTCCCATGACTGAAAATGGTTTTCAGAAGAAAACCCACCACTTCAGGACTTTGCACCAGGGCCATTCTCTGCAGACTTATTTAAATATTGTGCGGGAAAGACAGATTCAATTGGTTACACAGATAGAGAAGTCAGTAAACACACCATGTCCTGATTGACTGATGATCTGATCTGCTTGATTGGATCATGGTGAACGCGTGTTAATGCCAAGTGTAAAATGCAGCCTTTGTTGATGTTCAGTGTCAGGCAGATTTAGTCAGGTCCATGACTATACATCTATATTTTTTACAATATGTGTATGTCTAAACATTGAACATTGACACAACTTAATTTTAGCATATATACCAATTTTAATGCAAATTAACAGCCTCTCTCTTATGAGAAAATCAACGTACGATTACTGAAAAAAATGTGCCTTTACATATATTTTTTGTAAAACTCCAAAGACGTCCCCATGCATACAATTCACTGCAGTTTCCAGCTGAAATGAACATTAGAGGCATTAAAATGACAACAAATTTCATTCTTATTTTTCTTTTTCTTTTTTTTTTTTAACTTAAAGGTGCAATAGGAGATCTTGGAAAATGCTAACTTTAGCCTGATAGCACTAAAAAGGAACGTCCCACCCTCTCTGCAAATCGCCGTACAAAACCACGCCTCCCAAATGCATCTACACACACAGACTAGACGACCAGAGACAACATTACTAAAATACATTGTAACACCGAGTTAAAATGTTCAACAGCCCAGAAAAGGAAAACTGTGTGGTGCTAATAATGCATGGGAGACGAGATGATGTCGTATTTTCCCTGGGTTTAATAAAACAGCTCATGTGTTGAGACACTCGTCCACATACATGGGGTTTAACCAAGGAAAAATGTACACGAGCATGCATCCAACTCAGGTAGGACAGCCTATCGTAATGTTCAGACCAAACATTTTGATTGGACGAACATTTCTTGGTCCTACGCCCTCCACAGAATATATAAATACATAAATACATTTAGACCACTTAACTTAATGATTGCTATCAGAATGTGAAGAGACTTTCAACCAGCATAACAAAAAATGTTTCTGAAGACAATAACCTACCGCACCTTTAAATTATGATTATAGGGGCAGATTATTGATTAATAAAGACTTATTTTTGTGAAGTTCCTTACATAATACTATGCTGTGACCTCAAAATACTGTCACCATACCACATTGTAAACTAATGCATTTTGATGTTATCACATTGCCAGCTCCATGTGTTTGGCTTTTCTGACATAGTAAAATTGCTTGGTAGCTCACCTGGTACAGCATTGCACTTGCGACATGCAGCCTTGGGTCCTGTGAAGTCCTGTGAAACACAAGTCATGATAAAACACTCAAAAGACGTGGAGAATAAAGCTTAAATGGCATGGTTACTATAGAAAATCAATTTAAAAAAATCGAACATTTTCACATTTGCTTTTGTTAACATTATCAGTGAGGGTAGGGTTTAATAGATGATACATTGTTTTTAAAGGGGTCATCGGATGCTAAGTTCACGTTTACATGTTGTTTGAACATTAATGTGTTTTGGCAGTGTATGTACAAATCTACCCTATAATGACAAAAATCCATGCAGTGGTTTTTAATTAATCTGTAAAAATAATATTCCCATTTTCAATTTGAGCCATTCTCAGATGCCTGTCGTTGTGGCGTCACACCGACAGAGGCCGCTCCCACGATAGTTGATTGACATGAGCGTCTTACCTCAGATCAGTTGTAACAGTCCAAACTCCATGTTTTGATGCCGGAGCAGGGATGTAAGTTAGACAAGAATTGAACGATTGAGGTGTTGTGTTTCTGGATATGATAATGAACGTAGTGGTCGTCAGTTACTCCTGACATCTGAGCTGCTGAAGATGCAGTGGATTACATTTGTTTGTGAAGGGAATGCGCCTCCCGATCTACATACATCCGTCTATGTTCGCGCGAATCATTCAGGATCCAACTTCGCTTACAGCAGAAGTGAGTATAAGGTTTTTTTTTTTATGAATCTTTGCGATCGCCTTTCCTAATAATGTGCTAGTTAGCAAGTTTAGCAGCTAAACGCGGCTAAAGCAAACAGGCTTGTCACTGCACAGAGAGAAGAGAGGGGCGGGGCAAGCAGAGCTCATTTGCATTTAAAGCAGTCTCGACCAGAATGGGATGATTTTTGCAGAGCTGATTTTGGCAAAGTAAAAAGGGTGTTGTTTTACACTACCATTGAGAATTTTTAACCAAAGTATATTATAGACTTTTCATTAAGACCCTAAAGAATCATATCAACTTGTGGAAAACGGTCATCCCTTTAATCTCAATAGAGCAATAACCTTTTGCAATTGTCTTTGTTTTTGTGCTAGATTAATACTGCTTTGGAGAAGCTCCTATGTAATAGTATCTTGTAGTGTAACTACTGTTAAAAAGTATAGGCTAACTGCATTGAATACTAGCTTTAGATTCAAAGTATTGCCTCAGCACAAGGAAAAACTGAGAAACTCTTATTGAACAAAACAAAGCTAAATCCAGCTGTGACTGCATTACAATATATCTTATCCAGCTGGTAGTTGTAGAATCTCCACTGTAGAATCCACAGTTTTCAGGCAAATTTATACCACAGAGCAGCAGGCACTGATTTTTATCAAATGAGACTGAATCAGCTCAGTGGACAAGGGCATGCTGGCAGCTTTTCAAGTCATGTACCAAGCACCAGCAGACTAGGCTCTTTTCTTTTGTTTGAGAACTATGCAGAGGAAGGAAGAGTATGTTGACACTTTAATCTAAGATAATGCACACTTCTTGTCATAATCTATCAAATTAAAGATTACTTGAACAGTAAATTGCTTTATGTCCAAATATGGTCCAAGACTTTGGTTTTAATTTGGCAACTATGCCAGCTATGTAAACTCTAAATCTAAGGATTATCCGTGATTTCTCCCAAAATGGTATATGCTGTAGACATATTAATATTAATATGGATGTATTAATGGATAATTATGGATTTTACCTTTATTATTATTCTCCTTGACAAGACAGCCTATGTAAAAAGTGGCACAGCTTACCCCACTCTCCTCCATACTGTTTACTTTCACCATTACGCAGTAACCCAGTTAACACATTTTAGATCACATTGTTTCTATCAGAAATGCTAAGTTAGTTAATAGTTTATCACTTTTCCCTGTGTGGTTCTAGCAGTGCCAAAACTATTGTTATGTAATGTTTCTCCTCTTTGTTTTCCCCTAGCTCTTTTCAACCTCATCCCAGTCGGCTTAAGGGTGGTGGCCATTCAGGGAGTCAAAGCAGGTTTCTACATTGGCATGAATGCGGAGGGCTTTCTCTACAGCTCAGTAAGATTCCTCTTACTTAGTGTGCATATTTGTGTGCGTGTGTATATGTGGAATGCTGCACGCAGTGGACATTGTTTTCTTGAAGCTTATTTATATATTCTGTGAGCTCAGCCTCATTAGAACAAACAAGTAAAAAGTATGCATTCCTGCAGAGAAATGTTGCCCTTACCACCTTGATTCAGTAGTTGACGTTTTGCCGTGAAAAATCCAGAAAAGGGGCTGATTATAGCATGGATTACGGTGTAAGAGCACAGTCAGGCTGTGTTCCCTGTAGGCTTCAGCTGAGTTATGGTGTATGACAGGCATATGTTCTTGCCCCCACTCAGCCAGCAGTTGAAAAAGGTTTGTGAAAAAGTGTCGGAGTGAGTTACGGACTTCTGACAGCTTATATAATAGCTGGTCACAGAACTCTTAAACCTGTTAAAGACAATCTTAGAGGAAAGGAATAAATTAATTTTCTGTTGCTATTGCCATGTGGTCAGTTGGCATGGATTTGATTCCTTATTCTATCTTTGGGCCAGATTAATTTTCAACTACAAGCCTCTATCTTGAATAAAATAAAATAAAAATTTCACAATTAATAACCTAATGATGAACTCTTCACTGTGCATACACTGTGTATTAAACATATACTAAGAAAAACAGAAAGAAGTCGGAAATTTAATGCACAGTTGTAGGAATGACAAGGTTCAGAATAAGGATTATAAAGACAATTTCTTTTTCATAGGAAGTGGGATATATCAGGGATTTCATGGATACATAAGAAGACTGTGTGCAAATTTAGTTTTCTTCTCACTATACAAGGATAGTTAGACCTGTTTAAAATAAATAAGCACAAGTAGAATCTGCACCAAAAGCAACAGGGCTCAAGTGACTTTGCCGAAGACAGTAGAATATTATGAAACAGCTGCAGAGAAAAAATTGCAATTAAGCAAAAGATCAATATAATTTTATTTTTTTTTGAAAACCAAAATGAAAGGATTTGAAATAGTCTTTAAAGAACAAGATATGACTGGGATTTGTACAATAAAGAAAAGCCATACAGAATGTTACCAAGCAGTGAACAACTGGCCTGTATTTAACATCACTGATCATCATTTCAGATGCATTTGTTAATTATATTATTCTTTTTTACTGTATGATGTATTGTACACATTTTACACGCTGAACTGTTATATTATTATTTTTTAAGTTTTTGTATTTTGTGCACTTGCTATTTACCTTTCCTGCGGCAATGGCTGAATTTCCATTATGGAATCCGTAAAGTCTTACCTTTTTGTTTTCCAATTTTTACAAAATCAGAAGGAAGGTACTTCTCTTTAATGAATAACCATTTTACTTAAGTTTCTTAGCAAGTAGCTCAGCCATGTGATTTTGGAAAGCTACACACTCCCTGCGTCTGAATATTCCAGCAGATGTAATATGTCCAGATTGTATTCATCGACCACACAAACATACTTTATACAAAAAAACTGGCAGAGAAGTAAGTTCTTAATCAATCAATACCAAAATCAATACCAACTCTGGCGGAATGTGACTAGTTCTGACTCACTCTAGCTCTGTTGAGTTAGTTTGACTTTAGCATGTTGCTAAGCTAACAGGGTAATATAATGAATTCTCAGTTACTCTGAACAATGTGAAATGTTTATTTAAACCAGTGGTTCTCATTTACAGTCCTCGCGACCCCCAGCTCTGCATATTTTGCATATCTCTCTTGTTTAGCATACCTGATTCAGATCATCAGCTCATTAGAAGAGAGCTCCATGCATGAAATGGAACATAGCGTTCTGGCAGGTCACGTTAGTCAAGCTTGCATCAGCTGACACTCGAATGATCCACGTCTACCTATAGGAATACAACGCCAATCATAATTCCCTAAATAATGTCCACTTATGCCCTTCTGGTTCTCACCCCTAAATATACACGCCCTTCGAACTGGAATCATGGCGGAATATCCTGTGAAGTTCAATCACAAGGCACTTACAGTCGAATAGAACAAACATCAAAGTGATAAGAGAAACATACAAAATGTGCACAGCGGGTGGTTGTGAGGAACTGCTGATTTAAACCATATTTTTTCATGTCTTATCTTAGCCGTTCTTTTGGTCTTACAATGGACTACTTGCACTGAGTCTCATGACGCACTTCCATTTTGAAATAATACAGCTGAAACATCAGTGATTTTTTTCACCACAGGGTGTCAGTGATCTAAACTAGAAATTGTGACGATCTGACAACACAGGACGGAAAACACAGGTGTTAAATAGCTGAGCAAACGAGCTACAGCCGGCGCATATCACACAAACAATCACAGTCACGCCCACACACTCAACACGCACACACAGAGAGAGCGAGAATGAGTCCGGGAACCCATAAACCGTGACAGTACCCCTCCTCCAAGCGAGCTTACCCGTTGATTGTAATCATCAATAAGGGAGTGATCCAGAATGTCCCTAGCTGGAACCCAGGAAGGTTGTGTGCGTACTCCACCCATGAGAGTTGCTGGCTCCAGGAGGACGGATTCTGTGTAACTAAACATCGCAACACTCTCTCAAGGTCCTGATTGGCCCACTCGGTTTGGCCGTTGCTCTGTGGGTGGAAACCAGAGGATAGACTGACACTCGCCCCCAGTAATCGACAAAACTCTCTCCAAAATTTGGAAATAAATTGGGGCCCCCTGTCGGAGACCACATCATTCGGGAGGCCATGAATGCGAAAGACGTGATCAACCACAGTAACCACTGTCTCCTTGGCAGATATAATTTGTGCAAGGAAATGAAATGAGCCGCCTTCGAGAACTTGGTAAAAGGCTTGCCCTTTTACCAGGCAGTCCATTAGAAAATAGCCCGCAGCTCCACAATACAGACACAGTCTCCGACACTCTCTCTCCTCCTGGGAAAGCCAAGCTCTACACACCTGCATGGGTTCTTGGTCAAATGTGGGGCTGACCGTATTCAAGGAGTCGGTGACCGGACGTGGAGGGAACTCTGACACCAGAGTAGGGTGGCCAAGGTGATCACGCCGCTGTAACCATGTGTCCACTCGAAGCATCAAATCAATGAGTCCGTTCAGATCAGCTGGTAACTCCAAGGTGAATATCTCCTTCTAAATACGGACAGCCAACCCATGCAGGAACATGTCCCACTGCGCCTCCTCGTTCCATTTACACTCTGCTGCCAATGTTCGGAAATTGATGGAATAATCCGAAATGGTCTTACTTCCTTGTCAAAGATCGGCCAGCATACGTTCCGCTTTGCGGCCCACAACCGTGCGATTGAAGATTTTCTCAGAGAGTCCCTGGAACGAGGAATGTCTAGGTTACATCTGTAACCCTCATTCCCTGAAGGAGGGAACGGAGACGCCACAATCCTGAACTGCGCTAAATGCCAGGATGCATCTCGGCTCCTCAGCATAAACCTGAATGAGTGGATGCACGTCGCCATCTTAAATACCCGTGTGTACGGGGGGAGTGGCTTGGCATGCAAATTCCACTCGCCAGTGTTCATTGGCCTGTTTTCTTAAGCTCAGAGGTGATTGGGCTCCCAAGTGAGACCCCAAATACGTCAGTATTGACGAAATGTCTCCGTTCCCTCCTTCAGGGACGTTCCCCTTCAGTCGTACACTACGACGTTACGTTAATACTGACGTCTTAGGGGTCTCCTCTGGAAAAAGCCACAATCCTGAACCACGTTACGTAGTTGAGGAACAGATGCTGACAGGCAAGCGTGTCAGGACAAATGAAGCTCAACACGTAACCTTCCCAACGCCCTGTAAGCCAGATAACAGCCCACCAGGGATGCCAGGTATCTGAAGCAACCGTTGGGGGGCAGAGCACAATGATGAATTTGAGCCATGTGAAAGCTGGGTAAAATAAAATATCTGTTAAGATACTAGGGGAAACACTGTGGGATAAACCGTGGAGAAAAAATACTGAGACATTATGCCAACAACAAGGGGCAAAGGAGACCCCCTGTCAGAGCACAATCACGGACTACTCCGTCCTAATCTGGACTGCGGGGCAATGGAGGACCCAGAGTTCGCAGCAAGCCACACCAAGCTGTTCTCCCACAAATGACCTTTTTTTTGAAGTTGCACAACGCACGGGAGGAACGGCTCAGCGCAGGAAATAGAATCTTGCGCAGGTGATGGGTGTCGCCTGGCCCGCAGCTTCTAATATGCCTGCTAGAGAGGCGCTGTGCACCACACCTAGGAGGAGTAACCCTTTGTAGAGTGGACTCGACTCCTAGGGGACACAGCTCACTTTGGCACTAAGAAGCCGAGGTGTGGCACCTATCACCCAAGGGGCCAACCTCTGCTCGAGGGCAGCATTCCCCATCTGCTGACCCATAAGCAAACAAGAGCTGCTCGGAATGTCTAAGTTCCAGGTGCGGTCCACGTAAATGTGCACCACAGAGCGTAGGCCAACCCTTATAGAGGGGGGCTCTAGCCTGAGTGATAATGTTTATCACGGCCTATTGAAAAGACCAGTGAGGTCTACCGCATCCCATCCAGAAGCCAGACGTGCAGGTTCCATAGATCGGGATGCGGGTGCCAGACTGTGTCAAACTAGGGAGGGTTGTCACGAGAAGCAAAAGTGTCAGCATACCAGGTTCGGGGTGGGTCAGTAAGATGCACCAGCGGAACCTGCTCCTCATCCTCCCCTATCTCGCACAGGTTTCTGCAAGGAGACTCACTGGGGAAGGCGTACTTGAGGAGACCCCGGATCGAGCTGTGTGCCAGCTCGTCCCTGCCGTTTCCACTCAGACAGGAAGAAGCTGGCAGAGGGAGGACTTGAAGGAAGCAAACTGGTTTACCTGAGCTTCGCCGAGTCGAAGCTGGACCACCTGGGGTTGGAGTCGCCATTCTCAGGGAGAGCGCAACTCAACTCTCTTAACAAGGTGAATGGCGCGCAACGATTTGAGCTGTGTCAGACTCCAGAGGAGGAGATGGCGGGCGAGTTGCAGCATGCGACAGGAGCGTAGACCATCTTGGTAGTAGGTGTACAATACCGTGGCTATTGTGTCCTTATGGACTAGCGTGTGCATGTCCCGCAGCATTGGTAGGAACCGGTGGAGGACAAAACACTGCTAGCAACTCTTGGCGACTATTGTCGCTGCAGTCGAGGTCCTGTTCAGGAGCCCAAGGCTGCCTGCCCATTGCAAATGGCACCCCAGCCCATGTTGGAGGCATCTGAGTTGACTGCCTTATGCCTCGATACCTGGTCTAAGAGCACTGCTGCTCGTAGGAACGCAGGGTGTGAGCAGGGCTGAGAAGGTGGCAACACTGAGGTGGACGCCAACCCGAAGTGTGCCACAATGCCATGCCCATCTCAGGATCCAGTCGTGTGGCCAGTGCTGAAGCGATCTCATATGGAGCAGCCGAGTACGGCTGCCATATGCCCCAGGAGCCTCAGAAAGTTTAAATGGACCGCTGTCATGTGCCTGAAAGAATCAGGGAGTTCAGCACGACCTCTTTCGCTGACATGTCTCGACCGGACCCAACTCCGTACTAAGAAAAGAGAGAGCTTGTTTTTATTTTATTTTATTTATTTGTTCATTAGTGCTCACTGTTCTCTCAATCGACCCGAAGTCCCAGCGGCTGAGGTGCGAAGGCACCAAGTCCCTGTATTCACCTCCAACAAATCTCACGAGTGAGGTATTTCTACTCCAGCCGTCGAGATAGTTTAGGATCCAGGTGCCTCTATCCCAAATGGGGCCAGGGCATACCCAGCAAGTTTGTAAAGTGCAGGGAAATGGATCACTTTGAAAAGCAGGGAACCGAGGGGAGATCTGTACTGATACGTCTGACCCCTGAAGCAGACCAAAAAAAAAGATCTGCGTCAGGTAATCGACATAACAGCACAGGTCCTTCAGGTCGAAAGCTGTAGCCCAACCCTAGTGCTGAAACTAGAAACATGTGTCTCTGTTTCAGCCACCCGAACAGTAGCCCGAATCGGGACTCAAGAACCAGGATAGGGCGAAACCCACCGCTCTTTTCAGGATGTATGGACTGACCAAATTGACCAGCAGACAGGCTAGGTAGATTTAGTAACCGGGCTGCAACCCGCAAAAAATAGGGTCATAGGGACGGTACACCAACACCCACTTTTTTTTTTTTTTTTTTTTAAGAATGGCTCAACCCAGGAAGCAAGCGTCCCGAAGTAGTGCCAGGCTGCTGAGGCAGCGCTTACCTTTGATCCACGATCCCGCGTTGTCGCTACTAGAGTGCGAGGAAGCGACGCATCCTGCAACCCCAGCTTAGATGGCGAGACCATGTGCTGGGTCTGAGTGTGAGGAGGATGTGCGTCACTCACAGACAAAACCCAGAAGCCCAAGGGACATAGAGGAAATTGCTCTTTTATTGAAAGGGTGGGTACCTGCTGACCTGTAGGTCAGAGGCAGCAGCGGTGGAGAAAGCCCCTGTTCTTCCCAAGGGTATTCCCAGAAGAACTCCTCCAGTCCTTGGGTAGTCTGCTTTCAGGAAGCTCCGCTTACATGCAAGGCAACCCAATGGCAGACTGCGCCCCCGAGATGTGGCCAGCTCAACGCCCCCCAAGCGGAGCGGAACAATTCCTGTTAGAGCCAGCAGGGGGTGCCTTCGGCGACAGGCAGAAGAAGACGTGGCCCTTCCGCGGGCACTCTCAGTTCCTTTTTCTGCGTGTGAACTGCCCAAGACCGCTGGGATAAGTGCTGGATAGTGACACCGAAGAGGCTGGCCTGAGAGACAGAACACCAAGAAAGCGAGCTTTGTCGGTGTCACACATCTTACTAGGTTCAGCCAGAATAGCACTTTTAGGCCACAAAAATGGACATCACCTGACCGAGGGACTGCACCGAGACTTTTCAGTCAGTGTACACAGTTCCTGCATAAACCGAGCATAATAATGGGCATGCCCACGCAGCGTGGGCATAACCCATCCACAAACTCCATCTCAACATGCATTTGTTTACATTCCAGACCTGTGAGATAGCGACTGTGACCGTCATTATGAAATAAGGAAACTATCGCTCCCTAAAAGCACGCGATTGGAGATGCATCTTGAAAAAGACACTCTCAATGATCGTGTATGCTGTAGGAAATTGCTCTTTTAGGCTGGATTGCCCAGGGGAGGACTGCAGCACTCATCTGAGCGCAGCAGGGTGATCTCTCCGCTGAATGCAAAGAAAGGATGTTCCACACAGCCAAGAAACTCCTGCAACGATGAAAGTTTTCTTTCTTCTTTGTAGAAGCAGCTCACGAAGCGATCGGCTCCGAAGCAAAAATTTGAATGAGTGGATGCACGCTGCCATCTTATATACCCGTGTGTACGGGGGGAGTGACTTGGCATGCAAATTCCACTCGCCAATGTTCATTGGCCTGTTTTCTTAAGCTTAGAGGTGATTGGGCTCCCAAGTGAGACCCCATATACGCCAGTATTGACGTAACGTCGTAGTGTACGACTGAAGGGGAACAGCAGGGATGTTGATTCTCCCACACCGCCATTCTGCAAAGCGCCACATGTCCAGATAATAACATTAACACCAATGCCACTTTGGATGGCTCCATAGCAAAAGTTCTAGGCTGCAGAGAGAAAAACATTGAGCATTTAGTTAAAAACACTCTACAAAACTTAGGCTCACCAGCGTAGGGCTCTGGTGTGGGTAGGCGTGGCTCATGCTGATTTTTGGCATTCGTGGGCTGGGGAAGAGGCGGGGGTGGCACAGTGGGCGATCTTAGTTGTTGCAGCTGAGTGGTGAGCTCGGACACCTGTGCTACCAATGCTTGCACGGCACGACCCGTATTCAGTAAGTGTTCCTCTTGTTGATCCATCCGTGTGTGGTTAAGAGACATGAATTCTTGTAGACCCGGTGCACTCGTGGAATCCATGGTGTGGTCAGATCGTTCTGTCATAGTAACAAGATAGGATTCAGTTTGCGAGTGCAATATAAACAGTTTATTGTGCAGTGTCCAAACAATGGTGAGGAACACGTGAAGCAAGTGAATGGTCAGTCTCTCCGGGTAGCACAGGGATGCGAATTGGCAGCCACACATCCGACGTAACAAATTCAAGCGAACGTGGAGAACCAGAACAGGATCCAGACAAAGTAATCCAGGTGAGGAGAAACTGGAACAAACACTAGACACACAAACGGAACCAAGCAATCTGACAACACAGGACGGAAAACACAGGTGTTAAATAGCTGAGCAAATGAGCTACAGCTGGCGCAAATCACACGAACAATCACAGTCACACCCACACACTCAACACGCACACACAGAGAGAGCGAGAATGAGTCGGTGAACCCATGAACCATGCCAAAAATAATCTGTGTTTTCATAAGAAACCATCTGTGGGTCATTCCACGAAATCTGTGCCTTTTCCACTTGGGAAAATAAATAAATAAATAAATGACAATAAAATAATAATAATAATAACATTTTTTTAAAATATCCATGAAATGAAGACTTCTCAAAATGACAAGAAATTGTATTGTGCCATCTCAGGCCAAGCAATTTATTATTTTATGATTATGTTTCTACCTCATATTTTGGTATTTTTGTCAATCCTGTTACAGACACAAGCATTACTATATACTATAGTTTAATTAGAACTATGTGATCATTTTCATATGTAGGAACAGCATTTTTTTTTTTTTTAATATTTGTCATTCAGATAAGGAGAATATCCTAATTTTGGAAGGTGGCCACATGTCAAAAAAAATTGAAAGGCTGTATCAAATATCATTTTTACAATTTTTATGAAATTGCAACAGGATTGATGTCATAGTCACAGGACTGACCAGAGTAACAGGGATGACAGGACACACATTCTTCAGCGCACTACATATGTTTGTTTACATAATGCTGTAAAGTTTTACAATGTTAATGCATTATATTGTTTTGCACTTAGTTGGCATAGTGGTATGACAACAGTGAACAGTAAATTTTTCAGTTAAAGTCCATACATTGTTGATTTAGCACATTACATTTCTAAGAGATCTAATGTTTTAAGGGTATTGTATTTAGATAATGCATTTGTCTGTGTCCCCTCAAAGAACTTAAAATATACTAATCTGGTTCAAGTATTAGGCAAGGGTTTGCAATCAGATTGGTCTTTCTGTGATCTTCTGAAACCAGACCAAGATCTTGATGCTAAAATTTGTTTTTACTTTCTAGAACATTGGAAGACTGGGGTGAGGGTCTGGAGTCACCTTGCTGCTCTTACTGAGACTGCATCCTATCCTAATCATTACAACTACAATAGTAATAGTAACAATACCAACAATACTAAAAATTTAACTGATAATTATGTGCTAACCACACTGAATGATATTAGCTCAATAATACACCCAGAGTGACCTTAAAAATGTTTGAATTTCACACAGACAATCTTTAAAAAAAGGTGACACCTAACCTAATCATCCGTTACCCACACGTCAAAACCTAATTACTAGCTAATAGTCAAGTTCACAGAAGCACAAGCTGTACACATTGAAAGGATGTTACTTGTAGATATTGATTATATTAAATGTAATAACACAATCTATATTGTTCAAAGCACTATATAAATAAAGGTGACTTCACTTGACTAAAAAATAATTGTTTAAATTTACATTTTAAAATGGTAACAGGATTGACATTGCATGATGTCCCCCCTCAGTCAAGCCTCATGTTGGAATCCTGGTTGAGAGATGATGTATCCTCCTAGAAGTGATGTCACTTGAATGTACCACTATTTTAAAAAGGGTTTTTTGATGGGAGTAACAGGGCTGACATGAAACCAGGGGACACAAAAAAAAAAATATTTTATTGAAAAAAATATATGCTTATGCCAAAAACATTGCTTAACAATGAGACTGTATTTAGAACAAAATGCAAATATGATTTTTGTATCGTTTTGCCTTCATTTTGCAAATTAAATTATCAGCATAAATGCTATTTAAATTATATAAAATAATATTTAATTGACATAAATTTGATGTAATACTGATAAAAGAATATATAGTATTGTTATGTTTATAAGTCACAAATTTATTTGTTTTTATATTAATTTTATGTTTGATTGTTTCTTAGGGACGCAAAAGGCACAGATTTCCTGAAATTACCCCTGTATGTATGTGCGCTAAATGTTGACCAGACATTCCTGAGCTGTACTAAGTAGAATGTGGAATTAGTTGTGCAAGTCCATAGAGCCCTGGTTCTTAAGCATATAAGATGAGACTTTAAGCAGATATATACTTACATATTCTTATAAATATATTTGTTTAATGAAGGCCTAACAGTAATATGATTACAAGATTTGAATAAAGCCCTTTTAACTCATCATCATGTTCCAGGTGGCTTCCTACACCAGCAGTATACTCAAGATGCTCTGTCTTGTACTTAAAGCAAGATATATTTACTTTTTACTTGTCCTCTGTTAATGTTATTCATTTGGACCACTTTCTTACATGGTTAGTTTCCTTTTGCTAATTTACTCAGTTATTATAATGATGTTGGAGGAAATATATTCACATAGGAATTTTTAAGCCTATGATACATGAGAATTTCACTGTTAAGAATTATCTTGTGGTGTTTATATTCTCATTTCTTGTTCATCTCTGTTTAAGGCATGTATTTGAAAACTTTATTCTATGACGTTCATGAAGGTTAATGTTCTTTATTCCCTGTTAACATCTTGGCTGACTTTATATGTCATCAACACGTTTTGGTCTCATAAGCTATAATGTTAATATCTGATTGAGAAGATTCAGTACTGCAGGCTTGGAATATTGTTTGGTTGTTGGAAGGCTTGGATGGTGTTTTAGTTCTCCTGGGTTGCAATTACTTTAGGAGGCTTTCCCTTCTCATTATCTCTGGTCTCCTGGAGATATGTTGGGAGGAGGTCATGATTCCTTGCTCCAGCAACTCAGTAAAGTCTTGGCTCTCTTCTCCTTGCTATAATGATGTACTTGTTGTGGAAGGCTTTGATCCTTGCTGGCTCTGGATTAATCAGTGACATGCCAAAACTCTTATACCCAACAAACATGAGACGTCCACCCGACGTGCAGATCATGTTTATATTCCGACAAAGACGTTGAAATGACGTCGTTTGGACGTACAGTGCTCAGTGGGTAGGCTTTTCAACTATAAAATATTATACTACATATTATATGGGTTTTTCAAAATATGTCTTCAATTCATGCATATTCTGTCATCATTTGACATTTTCCCACTTAAACACTAAAATAACTGTTTACACAAGATGTGGTGTTCTGTAACTGTCCAAACCATGTGAATATAAGGCCAGTGATTGGATGTCTGTTACTAAGCATCTAGCTGTATCATTCTAACACGTCATTTCACACTTTACAAGTTTGGCACTGCAAAAACAGTGCTAACCTTGCTCTGAAGAAGAGTTTCATAACCCTGGGTAAAAACCGTACACCCACTTCTAAATTCCATTTACAATGGCTTCAGTAATTGAACATCAAAATTCTGATTATTTAAAATATTTAGAAGTTTTAACAGTGAAACATTGCTGGCCTGAAGCAGACAAGGAAAAGTAGAAGACAGAACCCAAGTACAGTTCTATTCAAAATAATAATCCAAAAGACAAACTATGAACTTGATCCAAGACATAAAAAAAAATAATAATAATAATAAAATAAAATAACCATGAGCTTGAAAAGCAGGAAACAGGATCATGTGGCATGAAATCTTGAACAAGATGATGATGATGAAGAATTACAAAATTGACCAGAACTTAGTACATGAAACATGAACAAAACTCCAAACAGACGTGATATATCCTCCCTCAAAGAGCAGCTTGTGATACCCTAACAGGACGGCAGAAAAAAAAAATGTATAGGAGGGTGGTGGTGCAAAGGAGTTACAGGGAGAGAGGGAGAGGGATAGAGGGCCAGGCCAGTGAAGTGGAAGTGGACCGGGATCATGAATCAGTGGACAAGACCATAGAGCAGAGGCAGGTCTGGACAGTGGAGCCTGTCCAAACCTGGTCTTAAACTCCACGGTTAAGACCATGGAGGTTCAGCTGACCACTGGGGATCAGGAGACCATGGTGGAGCAGAAACATGGCCTTCCTGGCCATGACAGAAGATGCATGGACAGCATCCATAGCTTTGTCAGAGCCGACATAGGTAGCTTCTGTAGACATAGCTGAAGAGGCATGGGTTGCCTCATTGATCGTGACACAGCAGGCATAAATGGTCTCTGTGGCCGTAGCAGAATAGGGATGGTTGGCCTTCTTGGTTGTAAGATAACAGGTATGAATGGCTTTTTGGCTACAGGGAAGTGTGTGCAGTCCAAACACACAAGATGGCAGTAGCATTCACTGGGACATGATGTTTTGTTTAGACATGATGTTAGGCCATGGTGTTAGAGGACTCTGCTTACATTTAGGAACAATTTAGTGAGATCATACAGTGCGTATATAGAGCAGGAATGGGCAACTTCGGTCCAGGAGGGCCACTGTCCTGCAGAGTTTAGCTCCAACTCTAATCAAATACACCTGCCTGTAGCTTTCTAGTGATCTGGAAGACATTGATTAGCTTGTTCACGTGTGTTTAATTAGGGTTGGAGCTAAACTCTACAGGACAGTGGTCCTCCTGGACCAAAGTTGCCCATCCCTGATATAGAGTATTGTAGGTATGTTTAACGTCTCGGTTACATCTGTAACCCTCGTTCCCTGAAGGAGGGAACGGAGACGTTACGTCATAACTGACGTATTTGGGGTCTCCCTTGGGAGGCCAATCACCTCTGAATAAACTGGAAAAAGCCAATGAAAATTGGCGAGTGGATTTTGCATGCCAAACCACTCCCCCGTACATACGGGTATATAAGATGGCGGTGTGCATCCACTCATTCAGATTTAAGCTGAGGAGCTGAGCCAAAACCGAGCGCCCCAGCGCAGTCCAGAATTGTGGCAAGAGGACGTAACGTCTCCGTTCCCTCCTTCAGGGAACGAGGGTTACAGATGTTACCGAGACGTTCCCCTTCAGTCGTTCTCTATGACGTTACGTCATAACTGACGTATTTGGGGTCTCCTCTGGAAAACGCCACAATTCTGAACTGCGTTACGTGGTTGGGATCCAAATGCTGACAGGCAAGCGTGTCAGGACAGATGAATCTCAACACGTAACCTTCCCAACGCCCTGAAGGCCAGAAAACCGGGCTTAACAGGGGTGCCAGGTATCTGAAGCAACATTGGGGGTGGAGACACTTGACAATAAGTCAAGTGGAAGAGAAGAAAGATGGACGAATATGGGGAGTAATAGAGAATAGCCACAACCGGGAGGGGTGAAGGAGCCTCCTACCGGACACAGTCCAGAAACTCCGTCCAATCTGAACTGAGGGGGCCAGGAGGACCCAGAGTTCACGTAAGGGAACAACTGGGAATAGCGCACGGATCCAAGGAATAGCGCAGCAAGCCAACACCGAGCCGTCCTCCCGCAATTACCTGATGTTACCTTAACACACGGGAGGAAACAGGCTCTACGCGGAGATTGTAAAACCTTGCGAAGGTGTTTGGTGTCGCCCAGCCCACAGCTCTACAGATGTCTGCTAGAGAGGCGCCGTGCGCCAACGCATAGGAGGAGCCCACACTCCGAGTGGAGTGGGCTCGAACTCCCAGGGGGCACGGCTCACCCTGACACTGCGGGTCCACATAAGTGCGCAGGGCACGAACGGGACACAGCAACGACAAGGCTGGGTCTGCCTCCTCCGGGGGCAGAGCTTGCAGGTTCACCACCTGATCCCTAAAGGGAGTGGTGGGAACCTTGGGCACATAACCAGGCTGGGGTCTCAAGATTACGTGAGAATCAGCCGGACCGAACTCAAGGCACGACTCGCTGACCGAGAAGGCATGCAGGTCCCCCACCCTCTTGATGGATGTGAGCGCGATCAGGAGTGACGTCTTTAAAGACAGATATTTCAGCTCAACTGATGCAAGCGGCTCGAAGGGAGCCCTCCGAAGGCCTAATAGCACAACGGAGAGGTCCCAAGAGAGGATGAGGTGCGGACGAGGGGGATTTAGCCTCCTAGCACCTCTCAGGAACCTGACAATCAGGTGATGCTTCCCGAGGGACAGGCCATCAACCGCATCATGATATGCCGCCACATATACTTTTAAAGTGGAGGGGGACAGCTTCCGCTCCAACTTTTCTTGAAGGAAGGAAAGCACGACACCGTCCAAGCATCTCTGCGGGTCCTCCCGGCGGGAGGAACACCAATCAGCGAACAGACCCCACTTCAGAGCATAGGCCTGCCTCGTAGAGGGGGCTCTAGCCTGAATGATGGTATTAATCACGGCCTGGGGAAGGCCGGTGAGGTCTGCCGAGTCCCGTCCAGAAGCCACACATGTAGGTTCTAGAGGTCGGGACGCGGGTGCCAAATTGTGCCCATCCCCTGAGAAAAAATGTCCTTCCTCAGGGGAATCTTCCAGGGAGGGGCTGTCGCGAGGAGCATGAGGTCGGCAAACCAGGTCCGGGTGGGCCAATAAGGCGCAACCAACAGGACCTGCTCCTCGTCTTCCCTGATCTTGCACAGAGTCTGTGCAAGGAGGCTCACTGGGGGAAAGGCGTACTTGGTGAGTCCCCGGGGCCAGCTGTGTGCCAGAGCGGTCAGGGCATAAAACAGCTGGCAGTGGGAGGATTCCGGGGAAGCGAACAGGTCCACCTGAGCTTCGCCGAATCGACTCCAAATTAGCTGGACCACCTGGGGGTGGAGTCGCCATTCTCCGGGACGAGTGAACTGTTGTGAGAGGGCATCGGCTGCACGATTCAGTTCTCCCAGAATGTGAACAGCCCGCAGCGATTTGAGCCACGTCTGACTCCACAGGAGGAGATGGCAGGCGAGTTGTGACATGCAACGGGACCGTAAACCACTCTGCCGGTTGATATACGCTACCGTCGGAACATTGTCTGTTCGAATCAGCACGTGCTTGTCGCGCAACATCGGAAGAAACCGACGTAGCACTAGAAGCACTGCGAGCAACTCGAGGCAATTGATATGCCACTGCAGTCGAGGTTCTGTCCAGGACATTCCGGGGTAACGCCGACCCGGAACGTGCCGCGGTGCCATGCCCATCTCGGGATTCGGCCATAAAGCCAGTGCTGAAGCGGTCTCATATGAAGCAGTCCGAGCGGCGTAACTGTGACTGCGGCTGCCATATGCCCCAGGAGCCTCTGAAAAAGTTTGAGAGGGACAGCTGTCCTGTGTCTGAACAGGTTCAGACAACTCAGCACCGACTGAGTACGCTCGTCTGTGAGGCGTGCCGACATATTGACCGAATCCAACCAAGAAAAGAGATACTCTGCACAGGGGAGAGTCTGCTCTTCTCCTGGTTGACCTGAAACCCCAGAAGGCTGAGGTGACGTAGCACCAGGTCCCTGTGCTCGCACAACAGATCTCGTGAGTGAGCTACTATCAGCCAGTCATCGAGATAGTTGAGGATACGGATACCCATCTCCCATAAGGGGGAGTGGGCACCCTCCACGACCTTGGTAAAGATGCAGGGAGACAGGGCTAGCCCGAAGGGGAGGACTCTGTACTGATATGCCCGACCCTCGAAAGCAAACCGAAGGAACAGTCTGTGTCGAGGAAGAATCGAGACATGAAAGTAAGCGTCTTTCAGGTCAATGGCTGCAAACCAATCCTGGTGACGAATGCACGAAAGAATGCGCTTCGCTGTCAGCATCCTGAACGGTAGCCTGTGAAGGGACCGATTCAGAACCCGACGGTCCAGGATAGGTCGTAACCCGGTACGATGAAATAGGGGCTGTAAAACCCCGATTTCATCTCGGCTGGAGGGACCGGCTCAATTGCGTTCTTCGCCAAAAGAACCGCAATCTCCGCACGCAGAACAGAGATATCTGTGTCTGAACGGACAGAGGTGAAGAGGACGCGTCTGAATCTGGGCGGGCACCGCTTGAATTGGATCGCATAGCTGAGCCGGACTGTTCGGATCAACCAGCGAGACGGGCTGGGAAGCGATAACCAAGCTTCCAGACTCCGCGCAAGCGGGATCAATGGAACAGTCACTGACGTACCTCCGGCGGGGCAGCCCGGGGGAGGGAAGGTGACCCTGCCCAGAAGACAAAGTGTTCTGGAGAAGTGTCACGCTGCGGTGAACAGCTCTGACCTCCACTCCTGGTTCCCGCGATGTTGGTGAAGACATGCTCCGAGTCCGAACCTGAGGAAGCAAAGCGTAGCTCATAGTTACAGCTCGGGACAAAAGACCCAGAGACTGAGAAAATTGCTCTTTTTGGTCGGCGGCAGCAGCGAAGTCACCCCCTCCCGGCCCTCCCCCGGGGAGAGGGGGGACAGATGTTGATGTCCCCCGACGAGCAATCTCCTCCATCTCTGGGTCGTCCGAGTCAGGGCCGCTTCGTGGACTTGCGAGTGTTCTTGGAGGAACCCTGACCGGATGGCGCCGCTCTCCTATGGCCTGCTCGACGCCTAGGAGGAAGGCTCTCCTCTGCAGATGTTGTCGCAGGATGCGGAGCAGGTGCTTTCGCGGCCGCAGGAGGGCGTCACTCATCTGTGCCAGGTTCAGCCGGAGATGGCGCTCCTGGACCACCATCGTGGACATCACCTGCCCAAGGGACCGCGCCGTGACTTTCGTCCCCTGAAGAGCGAAGTCAGTCGCCGTGCGCAGTTCCTGCATCAACCTTGGGTCAGGACCACCGTGGTGCAGTTGTTTTAATGCCTTGGCCTGATGGACCTGCAGGATGGCCATGGCATGCAGAGCGGAGGCGGCCTGGCCCGCAGCACTGTAAGACTTGGCAGCGAGAGCTGACGACAGCTTACAGGCTTTGGACGGGAAGCGAGGACATCCACATACCCCCTGGCCGCACCGCCATCCAGGGTGGTGAGGAGGGAGGAGCTCAGACGCGAACGAGACGTATAAGGAGCCCGCCACGTCTTAGTAAGCTCCTCATGCACCTCTGGAAAGAAAGGGACTGGGATGGAGCTAGGTGGAACGTCGCTACCGGACTCCAGAAACCAATCGTCGAGCCTCGAGCGCTCGGGAGAAGGCGCCTTGGGCACCTCCAACTCAATGCTTTTGGCCGCCTGGAGAAGCATGGCTGCCAGTTCGGCCTCAGACTCTGACAGAGCAGTCGCCATGGAGGGGGGTCGCTCAGCGGAGTCATCAGCCTCATCAGGCGTAAGCCCCTCTTCTGAGGCAATAGACATCCTGTCCTCCTCAGGAGCGCCAAAGGAGACGTTGGGTTCGCCACGAGACGAACCGGCGCCATCTTTCGGCAGCTCGACGGGACCACGGGTGGAGGGTTCAGACTTCCGTGGGGGTTGACCCGACGGAGCGTTCCGAACCGTAATCCTAAGGTCACCCTTGCTTTTAACTAACGCAGCCGCGGAGCTCTTAGAGCCCGCCGAACTGGGCTGGGTAGAAGACAAAGGCAGCCTCTTCACAAAGGAGAGGCGGGACCTAAGCGTGGCCATGGGCATACGCTCGCAATGAACGCAAGACCCATCCACAAACGCCGCCTCAGCGTGTTTTCGGCCCAGGCACGTGAGGCAGCGATCGTGTCCATCAGCGGAGGTAAGGAAGCTACTGCATCCAGAAGCGCACGGTCGGAAAGACATCCGTAGGTATATACCCGTAGGTATGGGGGAGTGGCTTGGCATGCAAAATCCACTCGCCAATTTTCATTGGCTTTTTCCAGTTTATTCAGAGGTGATTGGCCTCCCAAGGGAAACCCCAAATATGTCAGTTATGACGTAATGTCGTAGAGAACGACTGAAGGGGAACTGTGTGATACATATTCTATTATTACTGGATACATGATGGAAATTACTGAGCAACAAATCAGTTTGAATGGGATTGCAGCCCAACGAAAAAGCAAAAGTAAAAGCTTTTTTACTGTAGTCGCAATGTTATGTTGAGTTACATTTATCATAAGATACTGATGAAAGCATATATAACCCCACAATTAGTATTTAAATACTATATGTTTATGTTGAACATTATTCTTGTTCAGATGGGCCTGCATTAAGCAGTATATGAAACATGTTTCTGTTGCTCATGAAAACACTTTTGAAACGTCTGTGTATTTGACTAATATTGCATTTAATTCACTTCATCTTTGATAGAGTATGTAAACACAACAAGAGCATCACTAACGAGAGCAGAAAGTGTCCGACTTGACAACTCCTTTTTCAACTCCGCCCCTGACTGCTCTCGGCTAATATCGTTGACTGCCATCTGTAGCTGTGCTTCAAGTCGAACACACCTAAAGTCTCTTGTTGTTTATTGTACTGTGTAACCTGTTGTAGGTGAGTTGTGCTTGTTCATGCTAAGTCTGTTCATGCCATGCCATGAACAGTCTAGTTTGTATCAAGTAAAATCAAGCCTTGGTTGTTTGGCCTCTTTGTGGATTTAACAAAAGCTGCACTTGGGTTTGGGATTGTTACAGCTGGAGTCGACTTTACAGAGTGGTTGACTCTCTTGTTGTCAATACAATTTCTCAGAAATGCAGCTCTTGATAGAAATAAATGTTGTTTACAGTACAGTATGTTTACAGTATAAATGCAGTGTCTACTCCAGCACATCCTGTGACATGACTGGTGGCCAATCTTTCACAATTTGAGCCTGGTGAATCTTTGCATTGTCATCCTGGAATATGGATATAAGTGTTACGGAGTGAACGGAGGAGGCGTGTAGATCCATACACATGCTTTTATTCAGAGACATGGTCATACACATGCAGTGTCAAACACCCGCAAACAGGTGTATTGAGAGCAAGACGCAAGAATAGTCCAGAAAACAGGTGAGGCTCGATCGACGGCGAATGTAATCCAGGGAGCAAGGCAAACGGGTATTCCACAAGACAGGAGATAAATCCAAGGCAGGCAGCAGAACAGACAAGGTGAGGGAAACCAGGCAAGGATCAAGACACGAGTACTCGAAAGTTGCTATCACTAAACAGTGATAAACGCAAAACAATACTCAGCGTTGAATGGTTGTTTGAGACCGATTTTTATAGTTGGTATAGTGTGTAATTGGCTTCAGGTGTAAATGTAATCAGTGAAATGGAGCATAGGAAATGTAGTCCGTGGTGACATGTGGAAGTCTGTGTAGTGTGAGAGTCAATGTAATCAGAAGGCGACTTCTGGTGGCAAGCAGATGAAAGACCACAAACTGGATTTTTTTCCGTGTTTTTTTGAGAAATAAAAAAGGTAAAATAGAATACATTAGTTAGGATTAAAATAATTGTTGCAAAACATACAACATTGCAGAAACAAACTTGTTACTGCAATAATTCGATCCCAAAATCTTATGTATTTGCTTATTTAAATCCAGGCAGCAACTTTTTGGCCAAGCAGTGTACATTGGAAAAAAAAAAAAAAAACATGACAATGGTCAATGGAAACCAAAAACCCACTGGATTCAAAATCACACCAAAGATCAAAAGACAAAATTGAAACTACAGGCTGATTGTAACGCCACGCCAGCAGAGGGAGCCCTTACCCATGAACTGACTGTTGCTGCTCCCTCTGCTGCCTCGTTGGTTACTTCCTGTTTGGTGGCCATAAAAGGAGGCCTAACACCAAACAGGAAACACGAAGTATTGTTTTGCTCTAGCGGACTCTACCAAGCGTTTTTCCTGCTTTCATTGCCCTGTTTTTGATTTTCTCGGTTTGGTTTCCTGTCATTGTTTTCCTTTGTTTTTGCCACTGTTTTGTCTGTTCATTGACATAGTTTTTGCCAAGTTTCACAGCCCTGTTCATTTGTCACTTTTTGGACTGCTCTCTCTGGTTTTTGGACTCTGCCTGTTTATGTGGATTACGCTATTGTTTTGCCTTTGCTACACTGTCTGTTTGGATACTGACCCTGCCTGTCTGACTGCGATCTGTAAAATAAAGCTTGCATTTGGATTTTACATGCTTCCTACGAGTCCACGTTACAGAATACTTCGCCTCCCAAAAATCCAGCGGCTTTTAGAAGATACAGATCGAACAATGGACCCAGCATCACACCTCTTCTGTCTACGTCAAGGTAATCGGTGCATCGAAGATTATGTTGTGGACTTTTGTGAGCTGTGCTATTTGGTGGACTTTAACGATGTGGCGCTTAAGGACATTTTCCGTAACGGATTAAACAATCCCATTCGTTCTGGCCTACCTGGAGGGAAAATTCACTGGTCTTTGGAACAGTACATTGACTTTGCCCTCCGGTTGGCTGGATCACCATTTACTGTGGGGGTAGCTGATGAGACACCCTGCTGTCCCCCAGTATCAGCCAAACCTGTGAATATTTTCCGTTATGTCTGGAATTATTCAAGTCACGTCAGAGCCCCATCATGCCATGCCTACCAAGCCAAAGACTGCTCAAGTCACATCCACCAAGCCAATGTCTGCTAACATCACGTCTGCCAAGCCACAGCCTGTTCACATCACATCTGCCAAACCACAACCTGCACTCGTCACGTCTGCCAAGCTACAGCCTGCTCACGCCATGCCTGCCGCTCCAGGGCCTGCTTACGCCATGCTTGTCCGTCCAGAGTCTGCACCTGTCATGGCTGCCCTCCTACAACCAGCTCACAAGATGGCTGCTATCTCCGAGCCAGTCCACAAGATGGCCGCCACCCCAGAGCCAGTCCACAAGATGGCCACCATCCCCAAGCCTGTTCACAAGATGGCCGCCATCCCCAAGCCTGTTCACAAGATGGCCACCATCACCAAGCCTGTTCACAAGATGGCTGCCCCGTCTGAGTCCCCGGCCAAGATGGCTGCCACGCCTAAACCTCATCAAGTCAAAATCATCTCATCCAAATCTCATCTCGCCATGTCTGCTGCACCCAAAGCAAATCAAGTGATGCCTGATCCTCCGGTGTCAAGTCAAGTCAGGGCTACACTTTCTGAGTCAAGCCAAGATACAGCTGTTGTTCTCCATGAGCCAAGCCAAGATACAGCTGTTGTTCTCCATGAGTCAAGCCAAGATACAGCTGTTGTTCTCCATGAGTCAAGCCAAGATACAGCTGTTCCCCATGAGTCAAGTCAAGTTACAGCTGTTGTTCCTGAGTCAAGTCACGTTACAGCTGTTGTTCCTGAGTCAAGCCATGTTGTTCCTGAGTCAAGTCACGTTACAGCTGTTGTTCCTGAGTCAAGTCACGTTACAGCTGTTGTTCCTGAGTCAAGTCACGTTACAGCTGTTGTTCCTGAGTGAAGTCAAGTTACAGCTGGGTTGTCTATGTTATGTCAAACCACAGCTGATTTCCATGAACCAAGCCAAGTTACAGCAGATCTTCACGAGCCAAGTCAAATTGCTGCTGTCGTCCATGAGCCAAGCCAAGCCACAGTTGATCTTCATGAGCCAAGCCAAGTTACAGCAGATCTTCATGTCAAGTCAAGTCAAGTCACCTTTATTTATATACCGCCTTTAACAATACAGAATTGTGACAAGGCGGCTGTACAGTATTAAATAGGAAACAGTACATCAACAATGCCAAAGGCAACATTAAACACTCACTTTATAGGTAAAGGTAGTTAATCAAAAATAATAAAATAAAATGCAATATTGTGTTAAGAGAAAGTGTCCCCAACTAAGCAAGCCAGAGGCGACAGCGGCAAGGAACCAAAACTCCATCGGTGACAAATGGAGAAAAAAACCTTGGGAGAAACCAGGCTCAGTCGGGGGCCAGTTCTCCTCTGGCCAAAAGTTCCCGTGGTCTTGTGCCGACAGCCGTCTAGGTGATGTGGTCTTCACTGTGGATCCGTCTCTGGGGCTCATCTAGTTGATGTGGACTCCGCTGACATTCAGGGCTGTAGAGGTCGTCTCTAGGTGCTGATCCACCATCTGGGCTGGGTTCGGACTGGATCCGGGGGACTGCAGTGACCATCTGATCTGGATACGGACTGGATCTGGTGGTTAATGTGACCTCGGAATAAGAGAGAAACAGACTAGTATTAGCGTAGATGCCATTCTTCTGACGATGCACTGAGTACATCGGGTGTTATGGGAAGTGTTCCCGGTTCCGGTTGACCTAATTAGTACAGCCTAACAATCCTTTAACGGATTTGAATTATAAGAATGTGGATTTGTTATGTGTAAGCAAGGTTAAAGAGATGGGTCTTTAATCTAGATTTAAACTGACAGAGTGTGTCTGCGTCCCGAACATTGTAGGGTAGATTGTTCCAGAGTTTGGGCGCTAGATAAGAAAATGATCTCATGAGCCAAGTCAAGTTGCTGCTGTTATTCCCAAGCCAAGCCAAGCCACAGCTGACCTTCATGAGCCAAGTCAAGCCACAGCTGACATTCATGAACCAAGTCAAGCCACAGCTGATCTCCCTGAGCCAAGTCAAGTCACAGCTGTTCTTCACGAGTCAAGTCAAGTCACGGCAGGCCTCCCTGAGTCAAGTCAAGTCACGGCAGGCCTCCCTGAGTCAAGTCAAGCCACGGCAGACCTCCCTGAGTCAAGTCAAGTCATGGCAGACCTCCATGAATCAAGTCAAGAAACAGCTGTCCTACCAGAACCTCACCAGGTTCCCTCTGACCTTCCTAAGCCACCTCACGTCTCAGCTGACCACCAAGAGCCTCATCACGTATCAGCTGAACTCCCAGAGCCCACGCTCCCAAGCCACGCAGAGCCCACATTCCCAAGCCACAAGTCCACAGCATCCACACCCTCAAGGCCAACAGACATCCCACTATCTACTGTGCTGCCTGTGATGGCCGTTGCCATTTTCAGTGTGTGGGCTGCACACTGTGCTCCAGAGGTCTCGTCCGCCCACGAGTCTGCTCCAGAGGCCTCGTCTGCCCACGAGTATGCTCCAGAGGCCTCATCTGTCCACAAATTCACGCCAGTACCTCCTGAGGTGTCAGCTCACACTGTAGATCCTCCAAAGGAGGTGGCATCTATTTATGAACTCACTGCCACCTCTGCCCAAGAATCTGCGACTATATCTCCAGAGGTATCAGGTTACGTTGTAGAACCTCCTAAGGAGGTGGCGCCCATTTATGAACTCACTGCCACGTCTGCCCAAGAATCTGCGCCCATGCCTCCAGAGGTGTCAACACCTGCTGTAGATCCTCCTCCCATGAACTCTCTATCCGCCATGCCACGGTCAAGAGGACCAATCAGGAACTCTCTACCTGTCATGCCATGGCCAAGGAAATCATCCGTGAACACACCGCTCTGCTATGGATGTCACTAGTTCCACTTTAGATATCTCTGCTCTTGTCTGCTCTGCCTGCTCTGCCTGCCCTGCAATGGCTCCCTGTTATGCCTGCTCTGCCTACCTCGCCATGGCTTCCTGTTTTGCCTGCTCTGCCTGCCTCGCCATGGCTCCCTTCTCTACCTGCTCTGCCTACTCCACCATGGCTTCCTACTCTGCCATTGCTCCATGGCCCAGGCCCTCCAGTGTTTCACGGTCTGCTACTGCTCCATGGCCCAGGTCCTCCAAGGTTCCACTGTCTGCCATTGCGCCACGGCCCAGGCCCTCCAGTGTTTTACGGTCTGCTACTGCTCCACGGCCCAGGTCCTCCAAGGTTCCACTGTCTGCCATTACTCCACGGCCCAGGTCCTCCAAGGTTCCACTGTCTATCATTGCTCCACGGCCCAGGTCCTCCGAGGTTTCACTGCCTGCCATTGCTCCACGGCCCAGGTCCTCCAAGTTTCCACTGTCAGCCACAGCTCCATGGTCCATGTCCTCTAGTGCTTCAATGATCCAGGCCCACCTCCTCTACATGGATTCTGTAACGCCACACCAGCAGAGGGAGCCCTTACCCATGAACTGACTGTTGCTGCTCCCTCTGCTGCCTTGTTGGTTACTTCCTGTTTGGTGGCCATAAAAGGAGGCCTACACCAAACAGGAAACGCGAAGTATTGTTTTGCTCTAGCAGACTCTACCAAGCGTTTTTCCTGTTTTCATTGCCCTGTTTTTGATTTTCTCGGTTTGGTTTCTTGTCATTGTATTCCTTTGTTTTTGCCACTGTTTTGTCTGTTCATTGCCATAGTTTTTGCCAAGTTTCACAGCCCTGTTCATTTGTCACTTTTTGGACTGCTCTCTCTGGTTTTTTGACTCTGCCTGTTTATGTGGATTACGCTATTGTTTTGCCTTCGCTACACTGTCTGTTTGGATACTGACCCTGCCTGTCTGACTACGATCTGTAAAATAAAGCTCGCATTTGGATTTTACACGCTTCCTACGAGTCCGCGTTACAGAGATCGAACATGCATTAATTTAATCAAAGTAACTCATAATGTAAGTCAGTAATGTGTTTGGCCCCCACATGCCTGTATGCACTTCCCGCAACCTCTAGACATGCTTCTGATGCAATGGCAGATGGTGTCCTAAGGGATCTCCTCTCAGACCTAGATCAGGGCATCAGTTAGCTCAGTTAGTCTGTCATGCTGCTTGATGGCTTCAGATGCTCTGATACATAATGTTTCTCAAATGGATTCAGATCTGGGGAATGTATAGACCAGTCAATGGCATCAATGCTATTATCATCCAGAAACTCCCTTTACACTCAAGAGGTCAGGCATTGTCTTGCACCAGGAGGAATTCTGGGCCTATTGCACCAGCGTAAGGTCTGACAATGGCTCTGAGGATTTCATCCCAGTACTTAACAGCAGTTAAGGTACCGTTGGAGGTCTGTGCAACCCTCCAAGGATATTCTTCCCCAGACAATCCCTGACCACTGCCAAAACAGTCATGCTGAATGATGTTTGCAGTCAGCTTAACATTGCCCACGGCATCTTCAGTCACCTTCTCATCTGTCACATGTGCTCGGTGTAAACCTGCTCTCATCCTTGAAAAGCATAGTCGCCAGTGGCAGACCTGTTTTCTGGCAAATGCCAATGGAGCTGCATGATGCTGGCCTGTAAGCACAGGTGCCACTACAAGAAGTCGGCCAGAGTCATGCTGTTGAGACTGTGCTGGGTGATACACCAAACCTCCTTGCAACAGCATGTATGGATGTGCCATTCTGGAGGAGCTGGACTATCTGTACTACCTGACTGAATTGCAGGTACTGCCTCATACTACTAATGAGAACACAAATCTAAGGCCAGTCAGTCAGGAATGCTTATTTTGTCTTTTCAGACAAAGTAAGTGACAAATAGAAACCATTAAGGTGGGTGTGTCTGCTGCACTAAACATAAACATATCTGGTATTCAGAGTTCATTCATTCACTGATTGAGCAACATCTATTTCAGACTACACAAGAAAGCACAAATTGAATAAACCTCCCTGAAATTAGCTTTTGCAGTGTTGGATGTCTAGGATTCCTTCACTTTGACATCAGACTTCTCAGTGAAAAAAGAGCAACAAGAGGAGGAAGAAATCAAGCAAGTGAAAAAAAGGAAAAAATGTTCTGCTTTATCTTTATCACATGTCACATGTGGCTGTAGTAAAGCACACAATGAAAGAAGTAGAGAGCAAAAACAGTCTTCAATAAATCCAACAAGACAACAACCAGTAGGTATACACAACCATGTAAACAATGAACATAGAAAACTTACGACTTAAATGTACAGAGATAACAAGATAACTCAAAGAACAACAGGTGAATATCATCCAATTAAAAACCACCAAAATGTCTCTGGTTATTTGATTGTACAACTGGGACTGGGAATGAGATGCTGTGTTTCGTTAATACTGAATTCTTTGTTCAACGCATGTGAAGCATGTGTGTCAAACATGCCAAAAATATGGTTTAACGTCATTGTTTTAACGTCAAACGTTGGTGACATCATTGGAATGTGTGCATGTGAGAGATTATAAATAGATGCAAAAAGGATGCCCCCTTAGGTTATACCTTTGTCTGAAGATACGTATAGGCATCCATACAGTGCGGCAATGAGACGCAGCATGTTTTTCCTGCTTTTTCAGGGAATAGGGTTAACTAACCTGAGACATTCCATATCACAATCTACACTCCATGCTACATTTCATTAATGCTGATGGGAATAAGAATAGCAAACCCCATGATCTCATTGAGGGTCCTCCTGGTGAAAGAAAGTGAGCCTAAAGCAGAGCATGTGGATAGGAAATGAATAGCAGTGCCCACACTGGCTGCCCTTGAATGCGAGGACAGTGTGCTCTTCCCCCAAACACTCTAAATCAGAGTTTCTTCTTTGTGGTTAAAAAGGACGGAGGCTTGTGACCCTGCATTGATTACTGTGCACTCAACAAGGTAAAGGTGAAGTTTCGCTATCCACTTTTCTTTTTTTGTCCCAGTGGCTGTGGAACATCTTTGCGGTGCCTCTGTTTCCACCAAGAAAGGCAAGCCCAAGTCTTTGTCCTGGACACCAGCAGGCAATGAAGCATTCCAACAGCTCAAAGAAGTCTTCACTAGCACACCACTCCTAGTTCCTCCAGGCCCTAATCAGCCATTCATTGTGGTGCTGCATGCTACTATTACTGGAATCTGAGTGGTGCTGTCTCAGCAGCAGGGGAACCGGGCCAAACTTTATCCATGTACCTACTTAGCTTACTTACTTAGCTACCAACCGCCCTTGTTTTTTGTGGCTGGGAGTAATCGGTTGATTACTGGTTCTGAGAGAGCAAGTGGGTTCGGTACGCAGCTCTCCATCAGCTTCAGCGTGCAGTACGACGTCAAAAGATACAAGCCGATGTTTTCCCTGTCAAAGAGGACAATCACCACGATGTAGGGGTTTTTCACCTTCAGGAGCAGGGCCTGGAGGGGGGGTACTGTCACAGACCAGCCAGGCTCTCCACCCAGCCAATCACAATGCCCGATCTCACCAGTGTCATCTGTGTTATGCTCCTGCGATATACTCCAGCAATCATCTCCAGTTCCTGTCTTCCTTGTGTCTTCAAGTCCTCAGTGTGCATGTTTACCTTGTACTTACCTGTTAGCAAGGTGTGTGCTCCGTCCATTTGTTCCACGATCTTCTGCATGTAAAGGAAAGGACATTCAATTATTCATCACTCCAAATGATATGAAATGGTATTGCCTGGTCTATTCACCTGTTTCCTGCCTGTTTGCTCAAAGCTGCAAAAATAAAAACCTGTTTCTGTATTTCGCTGTCTCCAAGTCTACATGCCATAACAGTTTAATACAGAAAGAAAAATTATTTTCTTTAACCAAAGTACCTATTAATCTAAGCCCATCAATGGCTAGCCACCCATGACCTCCTTATTTCCTGGAAACAAGGACAACTTATTCAGTGGTCTCCACATTGTCAGTAAAACTGTATCCAGCCTGAACTTCAAGTGTCATGCCTAACCACCAGCCCCAATATCTACCCAGGTCTACCCAGATACCCCAAGAATACTCAGAATATTCTAATGAATTCATCAAAACCAGAGCTACTTAATTACCCCCTTGCCATACCTGGGATTGTGCCAAATAACTTTTACCTTACACTCCACCTCCTAAGAACAAAGTATATTCACTGACAAATCCAGAAACACAGGCCAATTTCACATGTCCATCCAGGTCCCCAGCTAGTACTGTACATACAGCCTGCACTTAAGAATCAGGGAGGGAGATGAATGGAAGTCAGTGTTTTTCACCACCAGGGGGTTTTATGAATATCAAGTAATGCCATACAGCCTATTCAACTTTCCAGCAGTGTTTCAGTCATTCATGAAAGAAATCTTTAGGGATACCTTGGATAAATATGTCATTGTCTACATTGATGACATTCTGATTCATTCACAGACCAGAGAACAACATATTCAACATGTGAAGACAGTCTTATCCTGGTTACTAGAAAACCAGCTATATGTCAAAGCAGAAAAATGCACATTTCACACTACAGCCACCAACTACATTAACTTCAGCGTGGTTGCAGCACCACTCCCATTAATCCTCAGTGGTAAACAAAACAAGCTGCAACAGACAGGAGCTGCACAAATAGCACTTAGTGCTCTTAAAATCAGTTTGCCACATCCCACATCTTCAAGCACCCCAATCCAGAGCTACCATTTATAGTGAAAACGCTTCAAACTCTGACATTGGAGCAGCCTTATCTCAGACACATGACATCCCAGGGAAGTTGTATCCATGAACATTCTTCTCCAAACTATCTGCAGAAGAAATTATGATTCATCCCATTTGAGTAATCACAGACCATAAAAATCTGGAATATATCAAAGGTGTGATAAGGCTGAATCCTAGGCAAGCCCGTTGGTACTTGTTCTTCACATGATTTCAATTCACAGTGATATACTGCTCTGGCATCAAGAACAGTAAAGTTAACGCTGTCTCCAGAGGGGATGAACCCACACATACCACACTCCATTCTCCCATCAACAGTGGGATATCATGGAATAAATCCAAAGAGAATGACAAACTAACCCAGTCCCACCAGAATGCCCACCCACGAGACATTACGTACCTAAAAATCTCTGGAAAAAGACCATACAGTGGGTCCATAACTCATTAAGTACAAGTCACCCAGGTATTCAATGCACATTCTCGATGGCACGCAACTCCTTCTGGTGACTGTCCAAAAAAAAAAAAACAGGTCAAACATGCGCTCAGTCAAAGACCTCAAGAAAATGACCAGAAATCCTCAAATTATTACCCATACCACAAAGGCCATGGTCAAATAAGTAAATTTCATTACTGACCTGCCCAACTCCAATAGCTATTACAGTCCTGGTGATAACAGAAAAAATAAAAAATAAAAAATTGCAGTCTTATTCCCCTTAAGGTACTCCCCCATGCTTGGTTCAGTCATACGTTTAGAATCTATGGACTTTCCTAAGATATCGGGCCTTATTTATGAAACGAATGTGTGACAGAAAATTATGGGTGTGAACGGTGGCTACAATCAAATCTCAAGTCAGGTCTGAGCTTGTGTACGCAAGTTTTTAAGTTAGCCTGAACTTGTGTTCAGCATAATAAATCAGAGAAGAGGAGGCCACAAGTAATATATGGTTGACTGGGAAGGATATGGACCAGCGGAGAGAACATGGGTAGCAGCCAAGTAAGAATCCTTGGGTAGCAATCCATGGGTAGCAATCCTTGATCCATGACTTCCACCAAGAATACCCCACCTGTCCAGCACCCAGACCAACGGGACACCCTATAATGAGAACACCAGCAGGATTCCGTAACTCACACACACTTCAAAAAAAACAAAAACAAAAAAAAAAAAAAAAAAAACTCATTCATCCAACCTCCAGTTCAATCCAATTTTCTGTTTCTAGCACATTTATGCCACACAGTGCATTTCTGTGTTCTGTGGATTTTAGATTTATGACCCTTTTGCCTGTTTGATTAAATGCATTTCTGGATTACTGTTTGGACTCATTCGCTGGCCTGCCTAGGAATGTTCTGACTACAAATTATTTGCTTGGTGCATTGGACTTGTTATTTGTCCTTTTCTACAATAAACATCTGCAAATGGATTCCACCACTTTTCCAAGTGTGAGTTACCCAACAGGTTTTTAAGAAAGATATTTGCATTCTTAAATGTCACACACACACACACACACAAAATAAATGGATAAAAAAATGGATGAATAATGAATATATATATATATGTGTGTGTGTGTGTGTGTGTGTGTGTGTGTATAAGCTTGTTTTATCAAAAGCAGCACTTAATAATATCTCATATCAAAGCAAGGTTGTTTTTCATGGACACATCTATATTTACTAATTAGGTCTTATAGATGTATAAGCATGTATACATGTATACTGTATGAGTGCAGATATATGTGTTCATGATTGCGTTTGAGTGTGCAGTGGGAAGGTGTGTGTGCTTCTGTGTGTTTTTATTTGTGCTCACTTGTGTATGATTTTTCACTTGTTTAAAAGTAAAACCAAACATGTAAAAAAAATATTACTTTGTGATATAATAATTAATGCATCAGAGGGTTAAGATCCTGGTGAATGTAAATAGATAGAGATTATTTGTGTTCCAATGATTTATCAAAAACTTAAATGCGAATCCTGAAAAAAAAAAGCTTTATAAACAATTTTTGTTTGTTGTGTTTGTTTTAATATAGTAATTGATTGATTAAATGTATGTGATAGTTTTCGTCACCACGTCATATGTCTCAACTCTGTTAGGTCTATGTCACCTCCATTTTGATATTTGATTATGATATTTTATATTTGTTGAGGAATTGTTGGTCACATGTGAAAATGTGTTTTGAAATGTTAAAAAAACATTGTTTGCTTGATTGCAAAATAAGTGATGGCAAGGTAAAAAGCACATTTTGATAAAAAAGAGAAATCAAAGCTTAGCTCATCAGCTTAGTACATGTACATGTGATGATATAATATAATAATATCATGTGCTCATAATAATAAATTAAATATTAAAAAAATGTGCTAGACAGGTCAAAGAAATGGAGCTATACTGGTGCTGCATGAAATGTTTGTTGAAGAGACAGCCAGACCTGAACAGCATGGAGAACCATCTGTCAAAAGACCTCACAGTGACTAGTCAAACACCAGTCTGGACAGTGTTTTTTTAAGAAATTGCAGATTCATTCAAGAGAACTCCAACAGCTGCTACCATATAGCTAGAAGCATACCTTGAAGAGAACACTGTGATTTCCATCTGTGGCTCAAATGGCACAAAAATATCTTTCAACCACATGCAGTAGTATGGAGTGAAATTTTTTTCTATGAAATTTGTTTGTAGCTTTTGACATTTTTTTTTTAAATCATGCCCTTGGTTTTGTAGTGGAGGTGATCACATACTTTGAAATTTGTTTGAATTTGTTTGTGCTCAAATGATCAATTGCTCCTTATGGTTCCGCGTTCTTGTTTTAAAATGTAAAGGTGATTGGGCAATCTCTGTTGCAGCTCCTAGGCTCTGGAATGACCTTCCTTTGTCTGTGAAATCTTCTCCTACATTGGATGCATTTCAGAGTTTACTTAAAACCTGTTTGTTTTCTTTAGCATTTGAAAATGCTTTGTAAGCTATGTATGTCAAATTTCTGCATTATTTTATTTAATTTTATTTTTCTATTTTGTCTGTTTCTGTACAGTACTTTGGTTGCACTTGCGGTGTTAAAAGTGCTCTAAAAAGCACTCTAGAAGTTGCTTTGACAAATTTGTGACCAAATTATTTATATATTACAGCTGTTCATAATTATAAAAAAACCTGTCCTAAAATTATTAGTCTCACTGTGTTGCCACATCATCTGCCACATCACTAAAAAAATAGAGGTGTAAGTACAAGTATTGGTATCGGTGAGTACCAGAAAAAAATATTGATACTCATACTTAGTCTTTAAAGGATGATATTGGTATATCCCTAGTTACAATAAATCTGGTTATTTCACACTGACTCTCACTGACAAGAGGCTTGGACAGTTAGAACCATGTAGTAAATCTAATCTACAGATTTTTAGAAATATTTGTATTTTTTTAAGCAACTTAAAACTGGGTCATACAGCAGGGTTGTCTAATCCTCCTGGAGGTCCAGTGAAGTTTCTAATACTGAAGATGCTGGTTCAGGTGTGTTTAATGATGATTAGCACTAAACCCTACACATTCTTTACATTTGCAATGAATGTAGCCTGAAATGTTTAAGTTTCAAAAAGGATCCAAAAGCACCATAAAAGTTGTCCAAATTGTCAAAAGCCGTTCTATAGTTTTGTAAGTGGAATAGCTTTTCTTGGAGAATTCATGACAGTTGAATTCATGACATGTATGAATCATTCTTTTAAACTGGATCTGAATCAATTATTTTCAAAGTTGGTTTGAATGATTTATTAAAATATCATGTGGTTCTCAAGATCACTTACTCAGTAATGCAGATGATTGCAGTGTTTAAGAGCTCACTGGAGGGGACAGTTATGATTAAATATCACTGTGCATGCATAATAAGAATAGATAAAAATTTTCACGCAGCCACTTATCTCTCATAAAGTTTGAAAGTGGTTGGACAATAGACAATATGAAAATAGGCAAGTCTATATCATGACTGATAATTTGGAGAGATCAGGAGATGCAGAATAACCAATTTATATATCTGGTGACCATACTAAATGGGAATTTGTGAATGTAAAAATCAAGTAAGCCTAAAGCAAATTGTGTTCACAATGCACATTTTAGCAAACAGCACTTAGACCTCTCAAGGTTCACTTTAAAAGGGCCTGTTATATTTTGAAGAGTTTACATATGGGGCAAAAATCAAGTGAATAGCATTCAGACCCCTAAAAAGGACCAAGTGTAAAAACATCATAATGCAGTGTTTGGCCCAACTGTGCTTAATGCAAATGGAATTAGTACTGAAACTGTAAACAGAAAAAAGGGTCAGATAGACAAAACGGTCAACAAGTGGTCAATATTTGCTGCAGGCAAATAGTAGTAGTGCATTCAAAGAGACATTTTAGCTTTTGTGTTAGTCATGCTGAAGGACACTGATCTGTAATATTAACTGCTGGTTTGTGTGGGAGTTTGGGTCTAGCTCTAGTAAGGAGTCATTCTCCATTATTTATCATGCTTTCACTGTGACCTACTTTACAACACAGTGGTAACCACAAATATCTCTGTACTTCAAATGCATGTATTTTTAATTAATTAATATATTAATTAATTATATGCAAACACCCTCCAACAGACAAAAACAGTGCATAGTGTTGTATGCATGCAAAGAACACACTTATTCATACAAGAATTTATCTCTTGGAAAAAAACAAACAAACAAACAAAAAAAAAAAAAACACTAATAATCTTTTGTTCTATACCAATGATGTTCCACTATGTGTACACATAGATAAAGAAATTAGGTAATTTTGCACAATGCTTGTTCATGCTGTATCAGTTTTGCACCTGAGCTGTTTTAATTGTTTCCGCTCAGTAGCTCAATGAATTATTGGATTTTCTTCTGCCATTTTACTACAGTGCACCCTCAGATGATAATGGTGCAACAGAAGAGTTGCGTTTTAGTTTTAATGGGACATAATTTACATTTTGTACAGATACACACACAGACAGCACATACTCTGAATGCAAGCCTGAATATCGGACTCTCTGCTATTACATTAGCGGAAGAGAATTGATTAACACAATGGTTGTAAATGTTGATTGCTGTAAGCATTGAGTGTATCAGATCACTAAGTAAACTGAGTCCCATACAGCTGGTCTGGTACCATCTGATGAAGTTGCTGTTAATTAATTGTATGATGTGCCTGGTCAGAGAAGTTTGATCTTATTGTTTTATTGAATGCATTTCCAGTAGCATGGTCATGGTTGACGTAAAACATCCCTTTTTAACCATTATAAGCAGTGTACTTGGATGTGTTGTGAATGAATGAGAACATTTAAAGAACAGGTCATAGGGGTTTTCGAAAATATCTTTTTTTGCAGTTTGTAACATAGCTACCCTTCAATGTAAACAGTCTGCAAAGTTGTTAATCAAAAATGTGCATGATAAATAAAGATATTGTCTCTCAAAAGAGAGTCGACTCAGAACCGCCTTAACGAATCTTCTGCCTGCTACAGACCCACATGGAAAGAACCTATATGAGGATATATGCGCATATATGAAACCTATATGCAGTATATATGCACATATATGATAATATATATGCTGCATATATGCGTATATATGCCACATATAGGCAAAATTGAGGTGCATATATGTGCATATACAGGCCATATAGGTCTCCTGTATTGCTTCTTTATATCCACAAAAAAGCCCTATATGTACATACAAGATATGTCTCCTATATAGCTCATGGCAGGATCTGGTCATTTTAGCTCATATCTCACTTTGGCAACTGTCATACATGATGCCTAGCTCATATTTTCTATTATCAAGGCAATAACTAAGAACTAACTAAAAAAAAAAAAAAATGCAAAAAACTTATGTACGAACACGTGAAATTGGTATCACATGTAATTGGCATGTTATGGAATTTACCCACACGGAAATAACCTATATAGACATATATGTTTTAATATAGGTTTTGATATAGGTTTTTAATATATGTGACATATATAAAATTGGCCGTTTTCCTATAATATATGTACATTAAAAACCTATATCAAAACCTATATTAAAACATATATGTTTATATAGGTTATTTCCGTGTGGGGATATATGTCACTCGGAAACACATTTGCATAAACCCCGGCTGCCCACGAAATACGAATCGTCCGACCTGCCCACAAACACTTCCGCTGGTTAGTGGACATTATGTCGAGAAGATGCTGTGTTCTGCGCTGTGAAAGCAAGTTTGTTTTGTTTTCATTGCCAAAAGATGATGAGGTGAAGAAGCAGTGGTTAAAATTAATTTTTTTCCCCACGATACCACAGCAATACAATTTGTACCACATACAAAGTTTAAACTTAACCCTGAGAAACATTCTGATGAAGTCGTGCTTGAGTTTTCAGTTGAGCGACTGCATCGGTATCATCCTCAGACTCGGACTCAAATTGATAAGGTAATATCAATGCCATTTTTTTAACCATATAACATCTTTGTTTACAAGTAAGCCTCCGGATCAAAACATTAATTATGGTAATGAGTGTTTTGTTTCTGACATGCATTGTATTCAGAAAGACAAAGACCAATTTCAACAGACTTGGCCAGCTGAGCTGATCAGCTGATCAGAGCGGAGCTTTGAATGAATCGTTTCAAAATCATTGAGAAATTACTCTAATATTAAATGCATATTCTGAGAAAAATACAGTGTGTTCTGACCTTAGATGCATTAAAACCTGTTGTAGGGGACTCCAACACAATATTAGGACACTCTAAAATACCAAATGACCTGCTCTTTAAGGTTTTAGAGTAATTAAACTGACAACTCTACACTACAGAGTGTTACAGTTATTGAATGTTATCTGAAATGTATTTAGGAGTTTGGAAAATATTCATCTTATTGTATGGACATAAAATGCTGTCCTTTACTTTTCCTTCACTCACTGAGATGGAACTGTGTCCTTTACAGACTCCCAATGTGAATGAGGCAGCTGTCTAGACGAGGCCGACCCTACCCTTTGAATAGTAATGACCTGTCAGACAAACCTCAAGAATAAAGAATTCATCTAGTTTAAACAGCTGTCTAATCTGGACTCACACAAATTCATCTTCTTTTATGTTCTTTTACACTTGATGTGTCAGGTCTTTGTGCCTTCCTCTCAATACCTTTGTTATATTACACATGCACTCCAACATTAATAGTCTCACATTTATCAGGCTATTAGGCTTTTTCCATATGTTTTAAGTCATTCTGCTAACTCAACAAGATTTCTGCCCTTTGGTTTTTTAAATCTCTGTCATCTGCAGTGTTTGCAGTTCATTTATTCAGGGTGTTTTTTTCCTATTCTCACTCATTGTAACTGCTTGCTGTTTCATTCTGCTCTAAGATTTGTCTGCTTTTTTGCCTTATTGGTCCTTGCTGGCCTCATTGGCTATTTGTATCACACCACTTAACTCTGCTTTAGATTGAAATGAGGTTTCATTTAACCAACATTTGGTGCTTTTGGCAGTGTGAGCAGGTGCCAAATCCTGCTGGAAAATGAAATCAGCATCTTTAAAAAGCTGGTCAGCAGTAAGAAGAATGAAGTGCTCTAAAATTTCTTGGTAAACGGGTGCAGTGACTTTGGTTTTCAAAAACACAGTGGACCAACACCAGCAGATGACATTGCATCCCAAATCATCACAGACTGTGGAAACTTAACATTGGACTTCAAGCAACTTGGGCTATGAGCTTCTCCACCCTTCCTCCAGACTCTAGGACCTTGGTTTCCAAATGAAATACAAAACTTGCTCTCATCTGAAAAGAGCACTTTGGACCACTGGGCAACAGTCCATTTCTTCTTCTCCTTAGCCCAGGTAAGACGCCTCTGACGTTGTCTGTGGTTCAGGAGAGGCTTAACAAAAGAAATACGACAACTGTAGCCAAATTCCTTGACATGTCTGTGTGTGGTGGCTCTTGATGCCTTGACCCCAGCCTCAGTCCATTCCTTGTGAAGTTCACCCAAATTCTTGAATTGATTTTGCTTGACAAGCCTCTCAAGGCTGCGGTTCTCTTGGTTGGCTGTGCATCTTTTTCTTCCACACTTTTTCCTTCCACGCAACTTTCTGTTAACATGCTTGGATACAGCACTCTGTGAACAGCCAGCTTCTTTGGCAATTAATGTTTGTGGCTTACTCTCCTTGTGAAGGATGTCAATGATTGTCTTCTGGACAACTGTCAGATCAGCAGTCTTCCCCATGATTGTGTAGCCTATTGAACCAAACTGAGAGACCATTTTGAAGGCTCATGAAACCTTTGCAGGTGTTTTGAGTTGATTATCTGATTGGCATGTCACCATATTCTAATTTGTTGAGGTAGTGAATTGGTGGGTTTTTGTTAAATGTAAGCCAAAATCATCACAATTAAAAGAACCAAAGACTTAAACTACTTCAGTCTGTGTGCATTGAATTTATTTAATACACGAGTTTCACAATTTAAGTTGAATCACTAAAATAAATGAACTTTTCCACGACATTCTAATTTACTGAGATGCACCTGTACAACTGTGAATGTGCAAATTGCCATTGTGTGTGATTCTTGGATTGTGTATGCCTTGGATTTGAGTGTGTGTATTTTTGAGTGTGTGTACTTTCCTGGTAGTGAACTCCTCCCACTCAGGTCACTCATGCTTTTTACCCAACCAGATTTGAGGCTGTAGGTTGACCAATCCAGAGCTGTTGAGAGACAGAGTCACGTCAACTTCATTCATTCCAATTGACCAGTTTTTTACAGCAATGGCGGATCGTGGACGCACTCAGTAGTTCCTAGAAGTTAGCGCTAATACTATCAGCGGTGCAGCAGAAGAGACCTGTAGATGCATTTAGAGCTGTGATGAACTTTTAAAAGGTAAGACATTTATAAAACAAAATATATTATCAGAACAGCTAATCAAATTAGCTTGTGGGTTAAAACAGATTATTATTAGATTATTCATCACTAACTTGAATTGGGGGACATTGTTCATTCTCCTCATGCTGTTTCATTCATTGTTGTGTAATTAAGGCTTTTTTGCTTGTGGGGATTTATTTATTAGAATTGGATTAATTGCAAAGGATGCTGATGGACCTAAGTGAGAATGAAAAAAAGTTTAAATTAAAGCTGCAAGCAGCGATGAAAGGGCCCTCGCACCCGGGCTCACCGCCGATCGGAGGCAAATGGTGGGCACTATGCTTTTCACATAGTAAATTTAGGAGGAATATGTCAAGCAAGTCATTTCCTGTTGCCAGCAGGTGGCGCTATGATTTTAATGGAATATTGGCCTTCAGATGTGTTCAGGCCAGGACTCTTATCGAACATGTGAAGTTTGGGGCAGATCGGACATTGTATGGCTGAGTTATAATAGCTTCTATTCTCATGGCGAAACATCAAACATCGAATTTTGTCAGGCCGCCACGGACACACCCTTCAACGAAAACTCAAGATCTGTACAATTTATCATGGCAAAGGCCTTTAGATTAGACTGACCGAATATAATGTTGATTTCATGAAATCACTAGGAGGAGTTTCTCACAGCGTAAAACATGTCACTTCCTGTTGACAGCAGGTGGCGCTATGACTATAACTGAATATGATCATACGTATGTGTTCAGGACCAGACTGTTATCAAACATGTGAAGTTTGGGGCAGATCAGATATTGTATGGCTGAGTTATAACAACTTTCTTTTTCATGGCGAATCATCGAAATTTGACAGGCCGCCACGGACACGCCCTCCAACGAAAACTCTAGATCTTCAAATTTGGTGTTGATCCGAATAAATCTCTAGGAGGAGTTCGTTTTAATACGACACCTGGAAATGGCAAAAATGACACAAAAATTGCTGAGAAAATTAAAAATAACCGACTTCCTGTTGGGTTTCGGATTTTGCTCCAAGAGACTTTTTTTGTAGGTATTGGTGTGTCTGTCACGCCGGGGTAAGGAGGAGACCAGAGAGGGAAGTAAAACGGAATGAAAGGTGGTTTATTAAGAGAGTGATGCAAAGCAGACATAAAACAGTGGCAGATGTACAGGTTGATATGACTTTCCTGAAAGTAGAGTTCTTAGGCTTCACAAAGGGGTGCTGGTGGCTGATGGAGCACACACCGGAGATTCTGTGGAGAAAGCGGTCTGGAGCTAGCATTCGGGGTAGTGAACTGTAGACCAAACAAACACTGAATGACGGAACAGTCTATTTAAAGGGTGTGGCAACGAGAGTCAGGTAAAACCAATCAGAACTCCGGTGAGGCAGAACGGATGGGGGGGCGCTGTAGGTGACGTGGCTGATAGAGGTGGCTGTGGTGAATGCCTGACATTACCCCCTCCTCCAGGGGCGGCTCCCGACGCCCTAACACGACGCCAAGGGCGGCCGCGGCTGCGAGGGGCCGGCCGATCAGGGTGGCTGCGGTGGAACTCCAACAAGAGTAACGGATCCAGGACATCATCTCTAAGCACCCATGACCTCTCCTCTGGGCCGTACCCCTCCCAGTCGATAAGATATTCCAAGCGGCCTCCTCGACGCCGTGAGTCCAGGACCTCTCGGACGGTGAACACAGAGGGTTGGTCCAGGATCTCCGGAGGAGGGGGTCCAGCCTCAGCTCCCGGGACATCTGTGACAGAGGGAGAGAAGGGTTTAAGGAGGGAAACGTGAAATGTGGGATGAATTCTGTACCTTGGTGGGAGCTGAAGCTGGTATGTCACGTTGTTAATCTGCCTCAGGATGCGAAAGGGACCAATGTAGCGGGGACTCAGCTTACGGCAGGGCAGGCGAAGTCGCAGATCCCGAGTAGAGAGCCAGACAAGATCCCCAGGTTGGTAAAGGGGGGCGGTGCGTCTTCTAGAATCGGCGAAGAACTTGTGCCGTCTTACCGCCCGCTGAAGATGGTGATGAGCTGAGTCCCACACTCTCTCGCTCTCTCGAAACCAGTGGTCGACAGCTGGAACGTTGGAGGGTTCCTCCGTCCAGGGGAACAACGGAGGCTGGTAACCGAGTACGCACTGGAATGGTGTTAGCCCGGTGGTGTCTTGGCGGAGAGAGTTTTGTGCGTACTCGTCCCACGGGAGGAACCTGCTCCAGCTGTGCTGGTCGTCCTGGCAGTATGCACGGAGGTAACGTCCAAGCTCCTGGATCTTTCTCTCAGTCTGGCCGTTCGTCTGTGGATGATAACCAGATGATAGATTAACAGTGATACCCAATACCTTGAAGAATGCTCTCCATACGTGGGAAGTGAATTGAGGGCCCCGGTCCGAGTAACGAGACGAGATTGTAAGAGCGAGAGGGTCCTACTGCTGCCTGGGTGTCCGGAACCCGGAGTCCCGTGCGCTGTGCCCAGAAGGACTTGACGTTGAGAGCGGGGCACGTAGATCTTGCCTTCTGGGCAGTCCGGCGGAGCTGGCTCCTGGAGGGTGGCTTGTTGGATGGCCCGATCCAATTCCCAGATGATGGGACTGACGATGAGCTCTGAGGGGAGAATGGGTTCTGGGTCAACGGAGTCATCCGGGGAGAACTGACGTGAGAGGGCATCGGCGGGTATGTTCTTGGAGCCAGGTCGGTAAGTGATGGAGAAGTTGAAACGAGTGAGGAAGAGAGCCCATCGGGCCTGCCTAGGGTTCAGACGACGAGCTTCACGGATGTATTGCAAGTTCTTATGATCTGTAATGATGGTGAAAGGGTAGGCCGCTCCCTCAAGCCAGTGGCGCCACTCCTCCAGGGCCAATTTGATAGCCAACAGCTCTCTATTCCCGATGTCATAGTTTTGCTCCGCCGGAGTCAGCTTACGGGAGAAGAAGGCACAGGGATGGAGGACAGGAGGCTCGCCGACCGCTTGAGATAACACCGCTCCGACGCCGATGGTGGAGGCGTCCACTTCTACTGTGAAAGGACGTTCGGGGTCCGGGTGTTGGAGGACGGGAGCGGTGCTAAAGGTGGTCTTCAGCTGTTTAAATGCTTCGTGGGCAGCGGGGTTCCAGAGCAGGTGTTTCGGCTTACCCCGCAGGAGGGAGGTCAACGGGGCCGTGATGGTACTGTAGTCCATGATGAATCGGCGGTAGAAGTTAGTGAATCCTAGGAAACGCTGGAGTTCTTTAACACTGGTTGGTAGTGGCCACTTCTGGATTGCATCGACCTTGCCCTGGTCCATCTGCACGCCCTCGGCGCTGATGTTATATCCCAGGAATTGTACGGAGGGTCGATGGAATTCACATTTCTCTAACTTGAGGAACAGACTGTGTTGTCGAAGCTTCTGGAGGACCTGCTGGACGTGCTGGCGATGTTCGGCCTGGTTCCGGGAGTAAATCAGGATATCGTCGATGTAGACCACTACGAACTGATGTAAAAACTCCCGGAACACCTCATTCATAAACGTCTGGAAGACAGAGGGACTGATGGATAAACCGTACGGCATCACCTGGTATTCGTAGTGGCCTGTGGGTGTTACGAAGGCTGTCTTCCACTCGTCTCCCTTCCGAATACGAATGAGGTTATAAGCACTCCGCAGGTCCAGCTTCGTGAAGATCCGGGCTCCACGAAGCTCTTCAAGGGCGGCTGGGACCAGGGGCAGCGGGTACGGCTGTTGAATTATTTGGGAATTGAGTTGACGATAGTCGATGCAGGGTCTTAGACCTCCATCCTTCTTGCCCACGAAGAAGAAGCTGGAAGCGGCCGGCGAGGTAGATGGACGAATGAATTCCTGCTTAAGAGCCTCCTCAATGTAAGCCTCCATCGCCTGGCGCTCCGGGATGGACAGTGGATAGACCTTGCCTTTGGGGAGCTTGGCATCAGGCAGCAGATCGATCGCGCAGTCCCATGGCCGATGAGGTGGAAGGTGAGTGGCTGCTTGTTTACTGAATACATCCTGGAACGCAACATACTCCGCTGGGATCTCTGGAGGGTCTTCGATCTCAGGACTCACCACGAGTGTAGATGACAATGTGACCTGGACCGGAAGTGGTTGAGGAATGTTGGAGAGGCAGTTTTCTTGACAGCGTTCACTCCAGCTGATGACATCGCAGGGATCCCAGCGGAGGATGGGTCGATGTTGTTGAAGCCAGGGACGTCCCAGGATGATACTCACGGTGGAATCCTCCAGTACCAAGAACCGAATCCGTTCAGTGTGAAACAGTCCAACTTGCAAGGTGATGTGAGGTGATGAGTGACGAATCCGCCCACGCCCGAGTGGTTTTCCCTGAATAGTGCGTACGGAATATTCATGGCAGTGTCGTTGACGGGTAAGATGTAGTTGATTTAAGCATTGTTGTGAAATGAAGTTGCCGGAGGACCCTGAATCAACAAGAGCAGAAACAGACAGCGCACAATCAGCAGTACGTAGTGTAACAGGTATGAGCGTTAACTGCGAGGTTTCAATGTCTGAGGTAATGGTACTCACCACTGGGCGTGGGGGCCGGATGGGGCAGTTACGGATGAGATGTCCATTTTGTCCACAGTACAGACAGAGACCCAGGGTGATGCGGCGATTTCTTTCCGTGCGAGATAATCGTGTGGAATCCATTTGCATGGGTTCTGGTACTGGAGTACAAGCAGCCACTGAAGCGGACTGAGGAGCGGTTACCGGTGGTTGGCAGGCGGCTAGTCGCTGGGAAACTCGTGTAGTACGTTGGAGGAAAGTTTCCAGGCCTATGGAGTCGTCATACAACGCCATAGCGGCGCGGATTTCCGGGTTGAGTCCTTGACGGTAAGCTCCGAGAAGTGCAGTCTCGTTCCAGCCACTAGCCGCCGCCAGAGTGCGGAAGCGGAGTGTGTAGTCGTTCACCGAGGAAGTGCCTTGTTGTAGCCGGAAGAGTTGATCGGAAGTGGAGAGCGTGTTCGTGACCGTGCTGAAAACTTCAGAAAAGTGAGCGGTAAACTGTTCATATGAATTTATGATCGGATTATTTGCGTTCCAAATAGCCTTTGCCCATTGGAGGGCCCTACCGGTTAGCAGTGAGATGAGGAATGCCACCTTAGCGTTGTCGGAGGAGAACTGTTGTGGTTGCATCTGGATGTACAAGTTTACTTGAAGAAGAAAACCGCTACACTCAGTCGCTTCTCCCGCGAATGTCGCGGGTAAGGCCATGGGACTTCCTGAGGCAGAAGGCGGGGTAGGTGTTGGTCTCATGGCCGCCTTGAAGGCATTC